>NC_020497.1:22859950-22912258 GCF_000184155.1 Fragaria vesca subsp. vesca | reverse complement strand
AGAGAGAGAGAGAGAGAGAGGAATAGATTTGGTGTAAAGAGAGAGGGTATTTTAGGTACATTGCAAAAGCAAAATGACATACTTAAATTTAAAAGTGGACTTATGTGGGTAAAAATGTTTGGGTTGACTTTTATGAGAGAAAATGTCCCAAAGTAGAATGCTCACGGATCTCAAAAATCTTGATTAATTTTCTTCGTTTATTGACTTTAAAAAATAGAAAAAAGGATAACAACTCAATATTTTTGACATATGTCAATATGAAATTACTCAGAAATCATGATTTATCAATGACAAAAATTTTATGAGAAAAAAAGATGCTGTAGTCCACGATTTTCAATGAAAATCATGACTGTAGATACAAAAAAAAATGGAAAAAGAATTCAGATACGAGTTTCATTCTTATCAAGTGCATTAATCGATGTGGAATCTGGTTCATTAACCTATTTTATGATCCAATTTTGGTGATGTGGAGATTGGTTTTGTTTATGAGGCGTGGCAGAAAACAAAGGCAGGTAACAGCGAGAACCCATGTAACCAGGGGTGAGGGATCTAAAGCTGATGTGTAGCCTACTCTAGATAATGGATTGTTTTGGCAACAACTTGTAACTCATGAGTCATGAGATGAGAAATATCACCACAAGACAGAGCCCACATTAAACTACACTAACTGTTGGACTTATCTGAATGTGTGAAATAAGGTTCTCGTTTTGCTGTGACCACCACACCAGAGCTTGACCAAATTATATACACACTTTGTTCACTCCAGAGTATCCACAGTTTGATCAAACACTGATAGCAAAAATGGGAAAGGGAGGGATGTCACATGGAGATGACCAACAAGAGAACATGGCTGCTTGGCTTGTTGGTATCAACACCCTCAAGATTCAACCTTTCAAGCTCCCTGAACTTGGTATCATTTACTTGCTTTCTCTTTTGAAGCTTTTTAGTTTGATCACTGAGTTTGAGATGAACCCTTTGATTGTTTTACTTTACTGAATCATTTGGGATACTTAAATCACTGTAGGACCTCATGATGTAAGGATTCGGATGAAGGCTGTTGGGATATGTGGGAGTGATGTTCACTACCTCAAGGTTTTAGTTTCTTTGATGCGTTTTGGTTTATGAGTTTCATTTGTTTTGTGATGATTTGAGGTGCAAGTGTTGATTGCTTAAAAAGAGTATATAATCAGATAGAAAAAGTTCATATGCATAGTTTACTTTTTGTGTTGATTGTTGTTTGTTACTTCTAGGCCATGAGAGTTGCAGATTTTATTGTTAAAGAGCCAATGGTAATTGGGCATGAGTGTGCTGGGATCATAGAGGAAATTGGAAGTGAGGTGAAGCATCTGGTACCTGGTGACCGTGTGGCACTAGAGCCCGGTATCAGTTGCTGGAGGTGTGAATCTTGCAAAGAAGGTCGATACAATCTATGCCCGGATATGAAGTTTTTTGCTACTCCACCGGTTCATGGTTCACTGGCAAACCAGGTAACAGAACATACTTGCAACATTTCAGATTCTATATTGCAATTGTAAACTTATCATGCCATCTTTGTGTCAAATTTGATTTGTGAATACTATAGCTCAATGGGTTTTCAGATGGGGAAGTTTGATTTCAAGGTAAATGTTTGTTTCGACAGGTTGTCCATCCTGCAGACCTGTGTTTTAAACTTCCAGAGAATGTGAGTTTGGAAGAAGGGGCAATGTGTGAGCCCTTGAGTGTTGGTGTTCATGCCTGTCGCCGAGCTAATGTTGGTCCAGAAACAAATGTTTTGGTCATGGGAGCAGGACCCATAGGGCTTGTTGCACTGCTAGCTGGTCGTGCTTTTGGGGCACCGAGAATTGTCATTGCAGATGTGGATGACTATCGTTTATCAGTTGCAAAGACTCTAGGTGCAGATGAGATCATAAAAGTTTCAACAAACATCCAGGTTTCAATATTTGATGTCCTAAATTCACTACCATCATCCAGACTGGTTTGCAAACTTTATTGTCACTTTGTTGTATTGATTTGACGATGCCTAAGAAGTGCTATATGTTGCTCATTTCTATTGTCCCACTTCTTAAAATTTAATCATGCACTGCTAAGCTGAAAGTTCTGTAATTGGCTTCAGAAACCGTACTTTTTGACCAAGGGTGTGCTTCTTCCTTTTCTTTTCATTCTTTTGTAATAAGCCATTGCCAAGGATCTCTCAACCTCCATTATATGGACCTCAAGTTTAGCTTGTTGCATCCAGAAGAGAAAGAAATTTGGAATGAATCTAGCTTCATGTCCATGTCCTTCTTCAGTCCATATCTTATGCTCCCTTTTTAGTCCTTGGTTTCTTTGAATTGCTTATGAAATTCTTTGACAGGATGTTGCTGAAGAAGTGGTTCAGATACGTAAAGCTATGGGAGCTGGAGTGGACGTGACCTTTGATTGTGCAGGCTTTGATAAAACCATGTCTACAGCTCTGCGTGCTACTCGTCCTGGCGGCAAAGTTTGCCTTGTGGGAATGGGGCACGACGCGATGACTCTCCCACTCACTTCAGCTTCTGCCAGGTATACACTGATTCCAGTTATTCAGCTAGCTAAACTATAATAATGAACTAATCACATGAGCAAAATGAACATTAGCTATACATGAGGATTGTAGCTTTGTTTATTATTGTGGATCAAGGTGTGAATGTGCAAACATGGATATACTTGACAATTGTGGTTCCTCTTGTCATAGGGAGGTAGATGTGATTGGAATTTTCCGATACAAGAATACATGGCCTCTATGCCTGGAGTTTTTGAGAAGTGGTAAGATCGATGTGAAGCCCCTCATAACGCATCGGTTTGGGTTTTCTCAAAAGGAGGTGGAAGAAGCCTTTGCAACCAGTGCTCGTGGAGGCAATGCCATTAAGGTCATGTTTAACCTGTAAAGGCAGCTGCAGCTGCAGCTTTATATACCAGATCTAATGCTGTAAAAGGAGAAGAATACCAACATTATGATTGAATAAATATCTTCTCGTCATGTTTTATCTGTAAGGTCAGCTACCAGAATGACCTCCCTACTCCAAGCTAATATGAGTACAGACTTGTTTTCCTTCTTCTTTTTGTGTGATTGGAACTTATCGAATCAAGATTGATTACATCGAGCTGGGATCATAGTCCCAGTAGAGAACTCAACGTATCTAGCTACCATCAACTAATTCATTCAGCCACTGAGGGCCAATCTCCTTATATACGTAGCCTGTGGCATAGCCAAAGCTGATCTAGTGAGCTTGTGAGCTACTGTGTTGTCTTTTGTTTACATGCTTCCACGAGAAGATCTCAAATTCTCTCTTCGTAACTCAACTGCATCCAAATCTCTCCCAATTTTGCTCAAGCCCCAGCCATGAGTGTAGTGCATTCAACACACTGAGAGCATTTCCTTTAACTACAACAGTTGTCACTCCCAACTGCTTACGGTAATTAACCCCATGCCAAAGAGCAAGGGCTTCAGTCGCAGCCAGAGATGAAGGAACATGAAGCGGTATTGAGAGAGCTCCCATAAGACTGCCTGCCGTGCTTGAAAGAGCTGCACCAAACCCCACTCTCCCATTTTCATTGTCCACACAGCCACATCAAAGTACAAAACTGGGCAGGAGTTTTCACTAACCTGAGTATCCTGGTGCCATCTCACTCACTGTGCCAAGTGACACCGAGTTATTCCAGCAGCTCGCCTCTGTGAATTGATAGTATATTCCCTTGGTTTATTTAATATTGATTGTCCTTTGTCCTTTGACTCAAGAAAGGATGATGAACTTGAAAAAAAAATGAGAAGAAAAAACTCAGGATTACAGGAAAGCTACCAAGACATATCACGAGATACTTTCTACTCCAACAGGAAGATGAAAGAAAAACATGACATTAACTTCAGAATTGCATTGAATTGGTATAATGACCGCAGTAATAATATACAAAATAGCCTCTACAGGGGCATATTTCTCAATCAAAAATTATTATGAACCTGAAACCCAAAATGGAATGAACTTCTCAAATCAGTTGCCCTTTATTGTTTTCTAAAAAGACAAGAGATCGGCTTTCATGCGCTTGCACAGGTCTGCTGCTACATCTTTAATCGCTCACAAGGAGCAATATGATCTAGCAACAATTACAACTCTGCTGCAAACAGCATGTACATGTATGCTCACCCTTTATGGAGATCTGTTGCGCAGTTGCGACTTTTCATGGGCCAAAAGAACCTTCTTTATGTCCATGCCACACAGTGCGAAGGAGTGGACAATGTTGATGCTACCGAATCCTACCTCTATCTCATAATTCCACTCATACCAGACACAAAAACTAAGTGTCTCCCCAGACTACGCTTACTGGAGTACCCAGAATAATATGTTAAAATACAATACGGCCCAAAATAAAAAATATTATCTCTCAGGCAGTTGCAACTGGTTCGGCCAACCACTTCCATACTCTCACTTGTCCAGTTCCATCGCCAGTGAAAAACAAGCCACCAGGGCCAACCTGGATTGCTCGTATCTCCTGTTTTGAGAATATTTTACCTCTCTCAGAAAACCTGTTACAATAGAATGACATAAGCAACTAGAGCAGAGTGATCAGGAAAATAGAGAGTAAAGAATAGTGTTTAAAAGCTCACGATGGCAAATCGTAGAGACGGACAGTGTTGTCATTGCATGCACACAGTAAGACTGGCTTGGCTTCTGAATCATGCATCCCACAAAGCGTAAGCAAAGGCTGCAGCAAGGTCAAAAGATGATCAGACTTACCTAGAAATTCAATGATGACACATGAGAGTAGTAGGTCAAGGAATTACAACAAGCCATTTCAGTAAGTGCCATTCACTCATTTGGGTGTCAACATTAATGCCTAATTTGCAATTATACTTGCTTAACAAGATAAGTAAACCTAAAATGCTGACATATATAACTTGCATTAGAGCCTCAAGTATTTCAGGTAAAATCCTTTAAAAACCCAGCTTGTTCTTAGTCCGTGACAGCACAGAGATATAACTTTTTAATCAAAACATTCAAATATGAACATACATGGTCTTCATCGTGCGTATATGCTACTTCCAAGTTTCCACTTTGAGTAGCAGCCCAGATCTGCAAAACCAAAGAATTGTAACTAGATAAGCTTATAGTCCTAATGTGAAAAAGTGAAACAGTTACAATAATCACACACTCACAAACAGCCAAATAATTTATAATTGAGGAAAGCGAGATGAACCTTTAATTTTTTATCCAAAGAACTTGATAAGAGAAACTGATCCCAGCAAAGAACGGACATCACAACTGATGTATGCTCTGTTAGTGTTTGTATACATTGCAAGTTTTCAAGGCTCCAGACCTGAAAGAATACATAATAACAGATGAAGGGAACAAGTCAAATGGCTGACCAGCCTGAACTACTCTTGAGCAATCAAAGGCCTCAAAAAACTTCAACAGGAATGAATTGGTGCTTATTACACAATTATAATTATACTAAACTGGACTTACCCTTATAGAATGATCCATTGAACCAGAGTAAAGCCTATTTGCTCCAACTACTAATGATACAACTGCAAGGGTGTGACCATTAAGTGATGCAGCCGGTTCAAAGCAATTGGTGACTGTATTAAATTTCCAAGCCAAGATAGAACCATCCTGTATCAAACGAAAAAAAAAAAACTTTTTAATCAACATTACAATAATATGCTGATGACACGCATTCACTGAATAAAATGGAGTGAGGGATGGCGGAATTAGATGCAAGGGTGTCCCATCAATAAGATGCAAACTGTCCTCCCTCAAAATATAGTTTACAATTGGATGATGCAGCTGTGCATACCACAATACTCATTGCTTGAATCCCCAACAATAAAGCTTAACAAGAATGGGGACCAGACAAAATGAAACCTTAACGTAGGAATTACCTGCGTACCAGCAAAGAGCAAATCATTACCCACAACCATGGAATAAACTTGTCCAACAGGCCCACTAAGACTCATTTCGGAGTTAGCTTGGGTGTTCCACGCCTAGAAAACCATATCCATGAATGAATGAGGTGGTAAAATACAGAAATTTACAGCAATAAGCTGATGTTAAAAGAGATTCTTGTCCTACCTTTACAGCATTTGGTATACCAACAAAAATCCAAGGACCTTCACTGATCATACAACCTACTTCACCACCAAGATTAATTACTCCCAGGCACTGTAAAAGACAGACATATTCCATAGATTATTTGTCTCATCCAAGTATCTTGACTAAGACCATGATCTTGTGAATGGTGAAATGAAAAGATATGACAATGACATATATGAGATTATTTCTTCATAAACTCTCCTGTTTCCCATGGCAATAAAACCTCTTCTCAGGATCTTTATGCAACCAACAATAGAAGCCAATTTTCCTTTCCACGACCTTTTCAACTTATAAGTTTACAGACTCCTTACTACAACTTCCATCAGTCGGACTATATATTTAGAAAGATCATGCAGCCACATTCAATCATGATTCATTGAAAACATTATACAAAAACCACATCAACTTAGTAATATATAAGTTTACCAATCAGAAACAGTTTTTTGTTACAACATTTTGTGAGCATATAAGTATCTCGACATAGTTAAACAGAGGACATTAAACAGAACCTTCTACTAGGCAGTGACCTTATAACTATAATTGGTACAAACCCCTATACTACTTCGAATCCAACTCCACACAGACCCTCCTTCCACTATTTAGAAACTACACTTTCACCTATTAACAACTATGAAAAACTAACCGAAACCAAAAGCGAGTTTATCACTTGGTAGCATAAAGTTGAGTTTACTAGTTAGTACTTAGTAGCTATTTTCGGTTACAACTTGAGGACATTAAACAAAACCTTCTACCAGGCAGTGACCTTATAACTATAATAAACTTTGACATATCAAATAACAAGGAAAACTTAACCCAAAACAAAATCGAATAGTTTACCTGACCAGATTGGCAATCCCACACTCTCACAGTCTCATCCTTGCTCCCAGTGTAAAGCTTATCCGACCCCGAAGGCAATGCAATCCCACTAACAACCTGTTCATCAGAAACCCGAAAACATCAGCAATCAAATTTCACACAATGCACACAAAACAATGCCAAACCACAAAGATCACAACTCACATTCTGATGCCCCTCAAGCGTCGTCAACAAGCTAACACAGTCCCCAGTGCTCCAAGAATGCAAGAACTTACACCTATCCCCATAGCTACAGTTCCCCTGAACCCAATAATTACAAACCTTATCCATCTTCCTAACGAAAACCCTATTCCCTCCTCCGCCGCCGCCGCCGCTCCTCCCCCACGTGTTCGACCCTCCGCCGCTGAAGTTATTCGGACCCCGGCCACGTGGCCCCGACGGGCCATCGGTGTTGGCGGCGAAGCCGTGTTGCCGCTTGGACGACGCCGTCCCGTTGAGGCCGTGCGAAGGCGGCGAAGGTAGCTCGCGGTGGAGATAAGGGCAAGGGTGGCGGTTGCACTTGCCCGCTCTCCAATGGTAGCATACTTTCTGGTTCTTGTTCGGGTCGGGTTGCGCCGGCCCGCCCAATCTATTGAAGATCCGCTTGCTTCCGCCTCCTTCTACATCCATTTAGCTTCGGATTTCTGAAATTGAAGGCTTCCGAGGTCGGTTGGAGTGGATTGGACGTGATCGGAAACCCTAATTTGGTCGCCGGAGGAGGTCGGAGTTTGTAGAAAACCCTAAAAAAACTGGTGGCGGTTGATCTGAGACTCTCGCTCTGATCAGTCTCTAACAGTCTTTACCGGAGGCGGGTGATGTATATAAACTATAAACTGCGTCATCTCTACGAGAAAAGAACTGAAACTACTGATATGCCCTGGTGATTAGAATGCCCTGCAGTGTAGCGGAGGGATTGTTTTGTCATTTCAAAACTGAGGGACTTTTTTTTTTATTGAAATTAAACTGAGGGACTTGCAAGCCGTAGGCGTTGGTACTGGACGGTGCCGTTTTCTTTGATCGAAGTTTTTATGGCAAGGGGTTTAATTGTCCTTTCAAAAATGTTAGAAGTGAAATTTGGGTCAGATGGATGAAGGAAATTTCAGATTTTAATTTTGAGACATGAAAAACATTTATAATTTAAGTGATTCTGTGCTTCTAGCCTTATAGTGCGTATGAATGAGACACAACGTACAAAAAAGTTGAGATAAGAAAATGACCCATAAATTATTTTGGTTTTAATTTATGTAAGCGATATTTTTAGGTTGGTTGATTATGAATTTATGTACATTAAAATTCAAAATATTTTTTTGGCACATTAGATTGTAAAAATTGTAAACTTGAATCAATAGTACTTGACGTCGTAAGCATGATTGAATTGTCAAATGTTGTATATTTTGAAAGGTAAAAAGGTACCTCTCTTCACTTCATCTTTTTTGTCTCTAAACCACACCAAGACTATGCGCAAAGCCCTCCATCTTTACATCAAATGGTGATATTCTAAGTCGCATACCAAAACCCCGATCTCCAAGACTCGACTCCCAAATCTGGAGATGGAGGTGACAACACGACTAGAATCACAGCTTTGGTACTATCATGACAATAAGTTGAACAACTTTGGTCGTCTGGGTATGCTCTGCAGCCTCTCCTCAATTAGCAAGTATTGGATCAATCTAGACTGGCTAGCTATCTACTAAAGGGAAACACATGCATCTGGTACTATCGTGACAACTGAATATAAATAAATATCCCAAGTCTGCTCATAGCAAATAATGTCATTCTCTTATTTGAAAAAATAATGATGTCATTCTCTTTAGACTGTTAAGCAACATGAATTTAGCACAATAACATGAAAGAAATTCACAACTATAACATTGTCATTTTGGAAATTACAAGATGAGTTGGACCCCCATTCCTTATGGGAATGGGTTTCCCAATCTTAAGGAGTGGGTTTATCTCAATATGCGAGAATCCTTTCCCTAATACTTAAAGGAGACAAGGTTTCCTAGTCCGTATGCAGTAGGGCTTCAAGCTTCATCTATAAATAGAGTGATTCACTGGCCACCATTATAACCTAAAATGAAGCAAAGCTCATACCCTCGTCCACACCTTTTCAATCTCAGATAACAACCTAAGATTGTTCGATTAAGATCTTCTCTCCAGGTTTAAATCATGGGATCCTCAGATTGGGCAAACACGTAGCTCCGATGCTCTTGACTTATTCCGGCAAAGAAGAGACGTGGAATTTATGTGACATCACGTGTGTAAGGTCCTTGATTTGCAACTGGAATTACCAAACCGGCGATATTTTGGGTTTTCTAAGGGATGGTTAATAACTATGGATGAGAATTTCATAGTAACCCTTATAAATCCATTCTCTAGGGTTAAAGGGAGGAGAGCAAAAGAAAATTCAGTCATCACCCTTCCTGCATTGGAGCCCAGGAATGAACTTGATTCAGAAATTCATGTTTTCAGGGCTACAAGTTCAGCAGACCCAATCTCAAATGCAAAGGATTGCACGGTTGCAGTCATATATGGTTACTTAACGCAGCTGGCTTTTATAAGACTTCATAAAGATACGACATGGACTTTTATTTACGCTGGAACTAGAAATGTTCAAGATCTTGTTTATGTTGAAGATAGATTCTTTGCCATCAATGATCTTAACCAACTAGAGTCTTTTGCTGTTACCCCTCAATTCAATCCGAAGGAAGAAATAACAGTGGTTGCAGAATATTTTGAACAAGAGGCAGCAGTCATTAAGAGATATCTGGTGGAGTTGAGTGATCGTAAAGAACTAATAATGGTACAAAGGTATACGGCGAACAGACATAACATACATGGCAAGCGTTTCACAACAAAAATCGAATTGTATAAACTTGACGCTGACAAGTATAAGTGGACCAAGATAAACAGTTTGGGTGGCGCTGCTATCTTCTTGGGGGAGAACTCGTCCATATCGTTGTTGGCCTCGGAGGTGTTAGGGTGTCTGCCGGATTGCATATACTTCGTACACGATTATAATAGAGTACCTTGTAAGCGACCCCGTGATTTTGGTTTGTATAACGTCAAAACAGAAAAGTTCTTACCAATTGATGACACGCAAGCGGCAACCTTAATCAAGATGAGCAACCAGACTCCAATTTGGATTGTGCCAAACATCAAGTTGTAAAAGGGTGTGTTTTTTTTTTTTTTTTTTGAACAAGAAGAAGTTGTAAAAGGGTGTTTCACTAGTTAATATGTAAGCATTTTTGTGTTAATGATTCAGTCAAGCAAAACAATCAAAGGGGTTCATCTCAAAATCAGTGATCAAAGTAAAACGCTTCAAAAGGGAAAGCAAGGAATTGATACCAAGTTCAGGGAGCTTGAAACGTTGAATCTTGAGGGTGTTGATACCAACAAGCCAAGCAGCCATGTTCTCTTGTTGGTCATCTCCATGTGGTATCCCTCCCTTTCCCATGTTTGCTATCAGTGTTTGATAAGACTGGGGATACTCTGGACTCTGGAAAAGGGTGTTTTTTTTATACACACACAATGGCAAATTGGAACACTGCATTTATCTTATAGCCAACTAAATAGTAAACAATACACATTCCATATGAACAATATTATGGGAAGCTTTGTCTTTGTAGTCTCACCTGCTGAGACACTCGCACGTAAACACACAGACACATGCAAGGCAAAATAAACACACACAGAAGACCTAAACAGTCATTGCACCTCAACGAGAATGTATGAAACTGCATTCTAGATTGTAGATACCTTCAAGACGTGCATCGCCAGACCAAGCTAAGCGTCCAATATTACTGGCTCATTTCAGAGCTGACATGTAATTCGTATTTACCGACTGATTTCCTCATTGGAACCATCGATGAGGAACAATCTGTAATTTTCATCAAGTAGTTTCTTTCGTTGCATTTCCTTTTGTAAGCCATAAGCAAGGGCTTCATTGATTTCTACCCTAGATAAACAGAGTTAATCCTCTCCACTGCAGCAAAAGTTCCACGAAGATCTCCAAATGTGTTAACCAGGCCTTGAACCTGAAAAGCAGGTAACATCAAACACTTATCACAAGCCTTGAGAAGATGGAAATAGCACAAAGGGGTAAAAACCATAAGGAGGTGACTTACCGCGAATGTTAATGTGAAAGCATAACCAATAAAAGAAGCCACAGTTCCAACAGAGAGTTCGCCCTACAAGCGGGAAAGTTCATAAAAAGAACTTGACTGTGAAATGAGTATAATAAATAATGATTTGAGGGCTTTCCTTGCCTAGTGAGATTAACAAAATTAGAAAAATGGGGATACAACAAGGTCTATGGTCTTTACCCAAATACTCAATCCCAATAATTCAAAGATGTAAGCAAAACATGCGGCATTCAAACTAGAATCACAAAGATAAAGCCAGCGTCCACATACAATTAGATCTTGAAGTTGTATTATGTCAACTTTCCCAAAACCACATATAATCTGAGTTTGGATAACGCATACCTGTAGATAAGATCTTCCGCATGAAGCCTCACAAAACCCTCTGGCACAGCTTTTGACCTCTTTCATCCATTGTAAACGAAAAGTTGAGGCAAAATAAAGGAAAATAAGTTATATCTATGTATATCATACATATAGAGAGAGAGAGAGAGGAGAGAGAGAGAGAGACAGATCTTTGCGACTACGTCAATTACAAACCAAGAAAATACAAGCTACAGGAAGATCAAATGCTCACCTCGCGGTCCAATCCACTGAAGCACCCAAACGCCGTAGCTACCGTATAAAAGCTTCCCCTTGACTATTTTTCCAATTCCAAACCTGTCAGAAACAAGAATCAACGGTTATGAATGAATTTGAAAACCTTTTAACAGAACAATTATCATGGATTCCAATACTATATAGCAATTTGAACTCACTTCAGACACAAACTCTTCACGGCCAATATCATACCGGGTTAGATTGCACTCAGGCATCAGCTTTTTTTCTACAACAACCTATAAACAGCATATAAAAGTTACATCCAGGCAAATAAACAAAATCTGTACTGAAGATAAACTAGATCTGATGATGAACGGAATGGAGAAGAACCTGAGTTGCAATCCCAGCATGGTCCATCCAGGCACCCACAAGGCATTGTAACCTGACATTCTTCGCCAACATATCAAGTGTCCTGCATGTCAGGAAATAGCGTCAAATTACTTTTTCAGATACCTCTGGAAGCCACCAATGGACATAACAAAATCAGGAATTTATCTCAGATGCAACCTCAATAGCAGCAGTAAGACCATGGCCAACATGAAGCGGGACGATGACATTCGGAGGCGGCAAAACTTGCAACGCATGTGAGAACCAGTTAATTCTGATATTTGAAATCAATACAAACCCAAGAACACAGGCGCGGTAACTCACTTACAATCACAAAAGGAGGTTTGGAGCTCTTCGTATCTGCCTCAAAGCACCCTGATTTCTCACACCACGAATACCACCTAAAACCAGCAAGCACAAATTACAACATGCACAGCATACAATTCAAAAGACCGACAGCAAAATCGCACTAAGCAAACACGAACCTCACCCTTTATCCATGGCAGCTGGACTGTACTGTTTGGCCATCAGCTTAGACAGCTGCTTCTTCTGGCCAACCGGAGTCGGAGGATCAACAAAATCAGCTGCATTTTCATCCTCCTCATTCCCACGCTTCTCGCTCTTCTTCGAAGCTGCATTCGCTTGTTGTGCCTATAAACCACATCAATTCGAAACAATAAAACATCTCAACTGACGTACGCTCTGTTACTGTTTGTATACATTGCAAGTTTTCTAGGCTATCTACTCCCTCAAACAATGACGATATATCTGCAAGGGCCCTGACTAGACCCACAAATCACGAAACAAAATCTTGTCAGGCATTTCAACAAACAAGTTCGGGGCACAACCCAAATCACCAAAACCCAAACACAAATTGTTCCCAACCAATCTCAGAACGTCGGAGATTGAAGATGGGTCTTTGTGGAGGTGGGTTCTGATGAGGTGGTCATGAAGCTCCTTGGTAGTGGCCAAGGTGGTGATCGGTGGTTTTGGCGTGCTGCGGTGGTGCTCAGGTGGCGCCAAATGGGTTTTGCTTAGTTCATGAGTAATAGTGTGGAAGCAAAATTTGAACTTGCCAATTCTTGAATTACTGATATGCCCTTAAAATCCGTAGGCGTTGGATTCGGAACGGTGCCGTTTTCCTTGTCGAAGTTTTGATGGCAAAGGGGTTTAATTGTCATTTCAAAAATGTTTTTGGAAAAAAAAAATACTAATAATATACGAAACACGACAAATCCCGGCGGGTTCGTGATCGAGCGTCTCCGCCTCATTTAATGAGCTCTGAGCGTAGCTTTTTCTTTTCCACAACCACTACGAAGCACAAAGAGAAAGAGAAGAGAGAGTGAAAGAGAGAGAAAGAGAGAGAAAGAAGAGGAGGAAGAAGAAGAAGCTAGCATCATGGTGAGACCCAGGAACAACAACAAGAACCAGAGATCCAAGAACCAAGAGGAGAACCAGGAGAAGCCTTCTGCTATGGTAAGTCTTTTTCCTTACTCTGATGTACATTTTAGTTGTTAGTTTAGGGATCTGGATCTGTCAGTGGTGTTTATTTTTGATCTATGTAATTCTAGTTCTAAGAGTACTCTGTTCTGTGAAATGTTCATGTAATTCTAGTTCTAAGTCTCTGTTCTGTGTTTGTACATTATTATTATTATTATTATTTTGCTTTGATTTAGATTTGGATTTGGATGTGAAATTTTAGTAGTTATGTGTTTGATTGGATTTGGATTTGGATTTTGTACATTAGTCTAATTTACAAGGGAGCTAGGCTATTGGAGGAATATTAGAGGTATGGCTGTGGATGTTCTTTTTGCTTCTTTGCTTTGATTTTGATTTGGATTTGGGTTGTTATGTGTTATGCTTAGGTCAGTGGGTTTGGATTTTGATCTATGGTGTTTGAGAATTGAGGTACACACATTGTTTGGCAAAAAAAAGGAAGTTACAGAGACTTCATTTACTCTGCTAATCTACTTGTTTTGTAGATGGTGTAGTGTAAATCTTGTAACACTGAAGCGAGAGCAGAAGACATTGAAGCACACGTCAAGTTTGGATGCGAGAATTCGATGAAGCAAGCATCACGCGTCGCAACGATCGAGATTTCTTCTGATGGAAAAAAGAAAGTCTTTGTGTGTGGTGTTTGTGAAACGATCCCGAAAAGATCATTCATCACTCAGCATGATCTCACCCAACACAAGATTGACAAGCATGGAACTCAGTGACTATGTCATGTTACTATAACTTTGTTGAACTCTAGCTGATGAACTTGTTTTCGTTTTACATACATGTTCTGTTCTTGGTGGACTACGCTTTCCAAAAACAAATATTTTCAACTGATAAAGCCTCTGGCTCTGATACACTTCTTTAAGCTTTCAAGGTTATGCAACTTGCTATGCCAAAGAGCTTCTCTAGTTATGAGACTGACTGGAATGTTTCCAAGATCTCGTTTATGATATGGAGTCTCTGGGGAGCAAATACTATGATCCTGCATTGCAGCACTATGTCATATTCTCCACCAATGTACTTGCATCATTAGTTGTAATCAACTCAAAAGGTTAAAAGCGGTGGTCGATAGGTGCAATCCAATCTTATGCAAAATCAAATATAAAACAGAAAGAGCCGATGAAGTCCTTTTTATTCATAAGTTAAACAAATGCCTAGGTATAATTTTGAACTAGCAGACTGAAAAACTGATGATTATACAAAGAATTAAAGAAACATCCATAAATCTCAAGAAAGATTAGGAGACAAACGACAAACTTTTAGACAACCAAAAGGCTTGTAATTCATGTCAAATAGTAGGCAAAAGCTTTTATTCAAACAAGCCTTCTTGTTTTGCACATCCTGAGGCCATAAACTACTGCTGAAGCTTCAGTAGCAAAACCATAAGGGGAAAGAAGAGATGGAAAGGATCGGTGGTTGGCCTCGCTTTGCTTTCTATGCTGCTGGTTCCTCTTCTCATCCTTCTCTGAATTCAAAATGGCTTTCAAGGTTATGGTTCGGAGCAGCCGAATTCGACTACTCATACTAACACTAATCATCATCAAAGACAGTTCTGACTATAATATAGATGTGTCTTCAGTAACAAAAGCTGCGGTGCTGCACTACAACGGACAGATGAAACCTTGGCTTGATTTAGGGATCCCAAATTATAAGGTTTTTTCTGGAAGAAATTTGTGAGGCGAGAAGGATCTCAACTGACTGCAAGGTATTCATATATAGTGAGCCGATTGCCCTTGTTTATATAATCATGTTTTACCAACGTCACCGCATCAGCCCTCACACTCTCTGTTACCTTCATTCCCTCGAAAAGACCCAAAACCTCCTTATACCTACTGCACTGACTATACCCACAGATCAAACAGTTCCACGAAACCAAATCTCTCTCACGCATTTCACGAAACACTTTCTGGGCACAACCCAAATCACCAAAACCCCAATACAAGATTGAGCCCTCACACTCTCTGTTACCTTCATGACTTCATCCCCTCGAAAAGCCCCAACACCTCCTTTATACCTATTACACTGAATATACCCACAAATCAAAGAGTTCCACGAAACTAAATCTCACTCATGCATTTCATCAAACACTTTCTGGGCTCTGTTAGTGTTTAAGTGGCGATTGTGTGTAGAATCTCAGAACGTCGGAGATTGAAGATGGGTCTTTGTGGAGGTGGGTTCTGATGCGGTGGGCATGAAGCACCTTGGTTGAGGCCAAGGTGGTGATCCGTGGTTTCGGCGGCGCTGCGGTGGTGCTCACTGCTCAGGTGACGCTGACTGTGTTCTGCGCGGTTCATGAGTTGTAGATGGAGGGAAAATTTGAACTTGCCCGGGTCACAAAATAAAGGCCAACTCTTTATGGGCCGGGTTTAGTTACTTGAATAAATTTTGTGGTTTCTGTATAGGACCTTCACTACCTTTTTTTTTTTCGGTCGTATTACACTATACTTTGTCGATTTTTAGTCTACAGACCCTATGGTCTTTCTCTAATCTCGAGTAACTAAATTAGCTATCGTATTCTTGAATTTCTTATTCCTGTTATTTAAAAAATAAAACTTATTACACGAAAATATCATTAAAATAATAGATACGTCGTTACATGTTACGTTAATCTCTTTACTCTTTAAAGGACCATGAAAATTTACTTTTCTTTCTACAAAGGACCCAATCTCAAATGCAAAGGATTGCACTGTTGCAGTCATATATGGTTACTTAATGGAGCTGGCTTTTATAAGACTTGATAGAGATACAACATGGATTTATTTTTACGAAGGAATTAGAAATATACAAGATCTTGTTTATGTGGAAGATAGATTCTTTGCCATTAGTGATTTTAACCAACTAGTGTCTTTTACCCCTCAATACAACCCGGAGGACGATTTGAAAGTGGCTGCACAATATTTTGAAGAAGAGGAGGAAGCAGTCATCAAGAGATATCTGGTAGAGTTGAGTGATCATAAAGAACTATTAATGGTACACAGGTATCTAGATAATAGACATAACATACATGGCAAGCGTTTCACAACAAAAATCGAATTGTATACACTTGACGCTGATAAGCATAAGTGGACCAAGATAAACAGTTTGGGTGGCGCTGCTCTCTTCTTGGGGGAGAACTCGTCGATATCTTTGTTGGCTTCAGAGGTGTTAGGGTGCCTGCCGGATTGCATATGCTTCATACACGATTTTAATAGAGTACCTTGTAAGCGACCTCGTGATTTTGGTTTGTATAACATCAAAACAGAAAAGTTCTTACAAATTGACGACACACAAGCGGCAACCCTAATCAAGATGAGCAATCGAACACCAATATGGGCGGTGGCAAACATCAAGTTGTAAAAGGGTGTTTTGCTAGTTTCTTTGTAAGCATATTTGTGCTTTGATAGGGTTTTTTTTTATATGAAACTTTTTATGACAGCGATATATTTAAGTTTAGGTATGTCGAATGTCTTGATAGATTAATACAAATCTAATATTATGTAAGCGATAATTGTAATGTGCATGTTTTGAATATGACAACGTACGTTGGTCGGATCTTTGATCTCATTCCAGTCTAAATTAACAGTCAATTATGAAACTCTGTAGAAGAGTAAGAAACGTTTTAGGATTCTAGAAGAGGAGACATTATGCATTTCTTACTCTTACACGCAGCCCTGAATTCAGAATAATAACACAACATGCATGCTATACTCCTTGTTTCTTCTAATCCAGAACACCTTCTTGAAAGGTTTCTCCAGGCCACCTTTTTCCTCTACAACTTTGTCTAATAGTGGTTCTAATTGTACTGTTCGAGGTGATAATGGTGATATGGGAAACAATGTTGTTGGTGGTAATATTTTTGAAGGTGACAGTGGTTCTAATAGTACTGTTGGAGGTGAAAATGGTGATATGGGAAACAATGTTGATGGTAGTAATATTTTTGAAGGTGCATGACAGTGGTTCCAATAGTACTGTTGGGAGCAGTAGTGATTCTAGTGGCAGTAGTGGTTCCACTGGTATCAATGAGAATTTGATTTCTGATATCAATACCAATGAGAGATTTATTTCTACTCCTATTTTACCTCAAGAACTGCAGTTTGTTCCTGATCCTGCTACCTCCTACAATAATCACTCAATGTTGACTCGTGCAAAGAATGAGATTTTTAATAAGAAAAGCTTTGATGAATTTTGTGCTTACTCTTGCATAGCTCAATGGAATGTTCTTGATGAGTTATCCTTTTTCAGTGGTTTGACTTCTGTTATAGACGTTGATGTTGCTAAACATTTTAAAGCTGCTGTTGGTCATGTTGAATGGGAAAATGCTATAAAAATTGCAGTATCAATATGTAGATTTCTGTTCAACACAATTGCAGTTATCTTGTGAACTTCAATCTGCTCAAGATCAAGCATCTAAACAACTTGCCGTGCCAACCAGAATCAAAGATGGATTTGACAAAAAGATGTCGTGTCAAGATTTGTGTGCTTTCTCATGTGTTACTTCACAAAAGATGAAGCAAGAGATTACTTACAGACACAATGATGTGTTCATCTGTCCAGAAAAATATGCAAAGGAGTTAGTTCATGATGCTGGTATAGAGCTATAGATACATCAAGATCTTGCTCAGTTCCTTGCGAATCACATCTTCAAGTGCTCAAGAGTGAAGGTAGTCATGGTACTCTTCTCATCAGTGATCTTTCTTTGTTAAGATGCCTTGTTGGTGCTCTCCAATACTTGAGTTTTTCAAGACCAGATATCCTCTTTGTTGCAAATCTTGTGTGCCAGTTCTTGACAACAGCTGCATATGTTACTTTTGCTAAAAGGATGCTCTGCACAGTTATCAATACAGCTCCAATCTCGGTTTGGTTACCCCTACTGAGATTGAAGGGAGGTGTTGACATGTCGTTGCTGATAGAAATCTGTGCTGCCATGTTTGTCATTCTCTTTATGTGATGTGGCTGCCTTGCTGGCTTTTCCAGCTATAACAATATGCTTCTAGAAGCTTTTAGTCTTTTATGCTTATGTTTATAAATACGTTTTGGTTGTAAGAATTTCTTTAAGCTTGCATTAATTGAGAAAAGCCTGAGATATTGTTGGTCTTTTCTCTCTGTGAATTCTTCATCTTTTTTCTTTAAATTCTAGGTATACAGTAGATTTGAGTTATGAATGTTATGTTATCACTTTCTAGGTCAAAATAATTACAAAAACAAAATCATACAAAAACCTCCACCAAAAGAAAAAACATAAGACAGAAGGCAAACAGTGATAGAAAAAGAAAAATGCATGCATGAGAGATAGAGTTCTTCATGTAAACGTCTAGCTAGGTTAGAAAAGCATCATCAGAAGTTCAGAGAAAAATTGAAAAGCAATCATCTTCTTTAGTCTTAATTTACGTATATATGGAACACAATTCCAGAAACGATATCTAAGATATCAATCACATGGTAAGTATTCATATATTGAATTTCTTCAAAGTTGCAGAAGTATTAGATTTTGTCACCTTGATCAAACCCTTAAGTAGGTGAAATGAACCCTATGTTGCATCACCAAAACAAGAAAAGAAAAAGAAAAAGAAACCTCTATCTTGCTTTGCATTGATTTTGATACGACTCTCTGTTAGAAAGTTGCCCACAACGGAAAGTTAGTTTTTCTTGTTGGCGTAGGAACTCATGGAAAAGGAAAGTGTGGTCTGGAGAGCGAGTACGCCCGCGAGTAGAAAATCAGAGAATCCCTAACCTCTGTTTGAAATAATAAATAAAAATGAAAATAAATAAAAGGCAAAGGGGAGCTAAATAAACAGAGGGACAGGGAGAGCCCTCAACATCATAAACAAGAAGAAGTTGAAGCAGACAGGGACAGGTACCACCCTAAAATCCAAGCCAAATCCAAAGAGTGAGCTCAACAGGACAGAGCCTCTGTCTTGGGGAGCTCAACAAGCCACTGCCCTCCTATTTGTGCTCTCTCTTATTTCAGGTACTTAGCTAGCCTCTCAAACTCTCTCTGTTACTGTATTTGGGAATGTGGGTTTTTCAAATTTTTGGGATCTGGGGTGGTTTGTTTGAAGCTGAATTGTGATGGGTTGGGTTGAATTTGGGGGTTTGTGGATAAAGTTTGGAGCTTTGTTGATGGGTTTGGGTGGTTTTGGGAACGTGGGGGTTTATTTGGGAGTTGGAATTTGAGTGGATGCTGGGAAATTTGGATCTGAGAGGGTTGGTTTGAGCTGAATTTGTGGTGGGTTTTTGTTGGATTTGGTGTTTGTTTGTAAAGTTAGGAACTTTTAGGTTGATGGATTTGGGGGCTTTTGGCTTTTTGCGAGATTAATAGGGCAGATTGGGGTTGGTTTAGGGGATAGAGGTTGTTATTGAAGATTAATTGACTGTTCTGTTTGTATGAATTGTGGTAATAGTTTGGTTTTTCACTTTTTCTTTTTGGATAGTAATGAAACAATTTGTTTGATTTTTGTAATTTCTGCTTGGTTCTGAAGCTTGATAAATTCCAAAAACATAAACAGTGTTAGTAGAACCAAAGGAATATTTGTTTCCCAAAGTATTGAATTCCATTGGTTAATTGTTTAGGATCGGGTTGCTTCTCAATTTAAAACCGGAGACTGAGTTAGGTAATTGATATTTCATCCAGATCCAGGTGTCCCGGTCACAGTTTGAAGGAATCCCCAGCTAAAAGTTTGAGCCTTTTATTGTTCTCAAGGTTTCAGTTGGAGCATTTGTCAACTTCTAGAACTACCTGCCTGGACGAAGCTCCTCTTCTGATTTCGACTCATGTACGTTTTGGTGAATGCATAACTGAAGCTAGGGAATCTGATATCAACTTAGTACTTGGGTGCTTTTGTGTTCAGTTGGAAAAGGGTGGTGAAACTAAGATACTTGGAAAGAAAGCTTCTGAGCGACGATTGTCTGATTCGTGGTTGAGTGAGGAACTGGATATTGGTATGGCTGTTGCCAACAGCAGTAGCAACAGGGAACAATCAACACGGTTATGCAATTCTTACAAAATCTTGAGCTTAACTTCCTCCATCTTGGATGCAAATGAGACATCAAATCTAAAAGATCGGTATATTCTTGGAGAGCAATTAGGTTTGGGGCAATTCGGTGTTATTAGGGCGTGCACTGATAAGTTTACTGGAGAGGTGTTGGCATGCAAATCAATATCTAAAGATCGATTAGTGACCTCAGATGATGTCCGTAGCATCAAGCTTGAGATTGAAATCATGACCAGGTTGTCTGGTCACCCAAATGTTGTAGATCTCAAGGCGGTGTATGAAGAGGAAGAGTACGTTCATTTGGTGATGGAGCTCTGTGCAGGAGGGGAGCTTTTCCACCAGTTAAAGAAACATGGGCAGTTCTCTGAATCCGATGCGAGGGTCCTCTTTAGGCATCTGATTCAGGTAGTTTTATATTGTCATGAAAATGGGGTTGTCCACAGAGATTTGAAGCCTGAGAATATTCTGTTGGCCACAAAGGCCTCCTCATCTCCAATAAAATTGGCAGACTTTGGTCTTGCAACTTATATCAAGCCTGGTACTTCCAAATTCCTTTTTTGCTTTTGATGAGTTCAGTTTTCTCTCCACTTTTAGTTAGTCGTCGCCCCTAAACTTTGATGTCAGATATTTGAAAATATTTTGGTTCAAGCAGGTCAGAGTTTGCATGGTTTGGTGGGGAGTCCGTTTTATATAGCGCCTGAGGTACTTGCCGGGGGATATAACCAGACTGCTGATGTTTGGAGTGCAGGGGTAATTCTTTACATTCTTCTTAGCGGTATGCCACCATTTTGGGGGAAGACAAAGTCAAGCATATTTGATGCCGTTAGGACCGCTGATCTGAGGTTCCCATCTGATCCCTGGGATGGCATTACTGAATCAGCTAATGATTTGATTCGAGGAATGCTCTGTAAAGATCCTTCTAAAAGGCTCACCGCTCACCAGGTTCTAGGTAGGTTAAATATTGATTGCAGTAACTGTTAAATAAAACCCCATTTTTCTCAGGCTGAGTTTGCTCAAATGTGATCTCAGATACTAAAAGCTTGTAGCTGTTAAATACAGTTACCCATTTTGGATTCTATTTGCATATTTGAACTGTGGGAGGTGATAACTCAAAACTTTTTATTCTTGAAACTTCATCAAAATATAGTAACATAGCATTGAATTTTAGCAGGGGGACTTATTAGAAGAATGACAAGAAGATTCTGTTTTGATTTACACCTTACATAAGATGGTAGGTTGGGATTTTCAGGAGCAAATACAAACAATGATATCACATCAATTTGTGGTCATTCATATGCCTGCAAAATTACTGTGCAAATTAATAGAGATTGATCTTTCCTAAAAGCTGTACTCTGTCCGAGAAAGCGATATCTTACTTGTAACCGTTTTTGCATTGATGAGTTCTCCAAGTCCGCAGTGTCTTTGTGTTGCACCTTATTATTTTTTTTAGTTATATCAAATAATAACTCTTTCTGATTGTATAATTGAGAAAACTGTTTCTGATCTTCTCCTTTTTTCTTTTGCAGATCATTCCTGGATGACGAGTATGGAATCCCTTTCTAAACAACCTAGTCAATGTCAAACTTTAGGTTGCGGAGAATGTGATGTGGGCAGTAGCTCATTCACCACCCCTTTTATGTCCAGGAGTCAGGACATCAGCTTTGGTACCACATCACCTAGTATATGTGAAGTCCAATCCCCCACATTCACATGTAGGTCATCATTTTCTCCTTTCCTGGTAGAGCCATCTACTCCTTGCTTGGCATCTGGTGGGCTGTCGTTCCGTAGCAATGGCGTCTCCAATTGCCTGGAATTCTCCTCCCCTGTTTCCTCAATGCCAAGCTTTGCATTCTTCAGCCCTAGTTCTATGGTTGAGGAAGGTAGTTGTTCGTTGGAGTTCTCAGCCAGCATAGATGCAGTTCATCAAGGTATTTTCAATTGCATCTTCTAGCTCCCTGCAGTATTCATTAAATGTTTCTCATCTAATATCATATTGATGCATTGTGATGCAGTGACAAGCTCAGGGAAGTTGCTCCTATTGTCAGATTCCCTTTCATTTAGACTTGAAGCTAGGGAAGTGATTAACAGACCAGCAGAAGCTAAAAGATCTGGTGTGACAACTGGGTCTAGGACATTGGGCATCCACAGCAAGAGGAACCGCACAATTGGACTTGGTGAGCATGAGCAACTAGATTTCATGGTCAACGAATCAATCATCCGCTGGTCATCATGTACACATCTTACTACTTCTCTACGATCTTCTCTCGTTTGTTGACCTGACAGTGTATCATGTTGCTAATTCCTGATGCTTAGTGCCACTTTTGATATTAGTTGCAAGTATGATGATAAAATTTGGCTTTTACCGGTAGGTAGAAAGAGTAAACAGAGCCAATTTGCAGAATTAACATGCTCGTGTGAAGTGATGTTAATGTATTCTATCATGTTCCCAGTGGGCTGATTGCTGATGCTTGGTTTTACTTTTCACTAGCTTTGAGTAGGAGGTGTGATTATTGATGTCTTGTAAGTTCTAATGGTTATGGAGAGTGATTTGTGGAGTTTAGTCATAAGTTGGAGGAGTGCCCAGTTATGGATATGAGCCTGGCCCTTGTGTATAAATTGATTGTTCACATAATGCTTTCCTAGTATGCAATCTTACCATTTGGTCTGTCTGTCTTCCTTTTTTTCTTTTTCTTTTTTTCCATGTGATATATTATTCAATATTCATGGTTTGCTTTCCTTACTTTAAAATACACCATTCTATCACCCATTTCATGCACCAAAAGAAAGTTGATTATTTCATCATAGGCCAAATATACTAATACTGCTACATGTATCAGTGGAACCTTTGGCCAATTGTCTGATTTATATAGATTATAATCAATGGAAGCTTTGGCCAGTCTCTACATGTCTCTCTCTTTGAGGACCATTCCCATGTTTCTTTTCTAAGGTTTGTCTTTACCCAAGTGTCAATTGCTCAACCAGGCACTATAAAGATATTAAGCTTCCCATACAAGGATGAGGTTCTATACTCCAAACCAGCCTCAAAATTTTCAATGCTTCATCTGAGAAGGAAAACTGAGAAAGAGACGGTATTGCTTCTCAGTCAATTGTCATAGCTTCTTCAGAAACCCCAGTTCCTTCCATTCTACCATCACCAAAACCCAAAAGGAGGTAATAGCAATGGGTAGCAAGATCAACAACTCAAACCCTCCAATTCTTTGGAAAATCCCGACTAAGCAGCAGAGGCCTAAAACAAAAACCATATCCTTCTCTTCCGCCACCACCGACTCTCAAACCTCGTATCAAAACTCTAAGCTTTACGCTGTCAAGTTCAAGACCTTGAGCGCCTGCAAGCTTGGCATAGCTAGATATCCTGATTTCGAATACGATGCTGAAGGTGGCACCGGAACCGGGTCTGGTACAACAGAAAGCGGCAACTCAAGTGGTGAAGTTTCAGTGTCATTTGACATTAACACACTCTACATACCACCATTGCAGACTTCAACAACAAAGTTTCTTGGACTGCCATTGCCACCGTTTTTGAAGATTGACATTGTCCCGGAGCTTTTTCGTGGCAGAATCGATCAAGAATCCGGCAAGGTAGACTCTATGTTGCACTCTCACTAACTTCAACCAGAGTAATGAACTAGTACGTTTTTGAAAACATAATGATGACATTGTTTGTAGGTTGATCTTGAGTTCAAAGCCAAGTTCTGGTTTTCGGTTGGGAGCATCTATAGAGCTCCTCCACTTGTGGTGGAGACGGTTTTAACATCTGAGGAATCAAGAGGAACAATGAGAAGTGGAAAAGGGGAGAGGTTGGATGAACAAGGAAACTGCAAATTGGTTGGAGTGGCAACTGTTGAACCTATTGATGACCCTTTCATGAACACCTTCCTTGGCCTCCCTACTGAATGCCTTGCAGGCATGAATGCTGTTATCTCTTTGTCTACTTCTTAGCCTTAGAATTTGATCTTTCTATGATGTCGAGCCAACAATATACTCGATTAGTCTTTGTATGAATCCAATACCAAAATATTATTTACGATTCCAAGTTTTACAAGCACCACCAAATTGATTATGCTTGTATCTGACATTTCTAGTCAAATTCTACCATAGTAACAAAATTCATCAATGAAGATGAAATACAGCATCAATATCCTTCCTCAAAAGATAAAAAAAAGAAAGAAACCAATGTCATTTTGTGTTACGGCCTAAGTTTCGCTTTTATAATTCGAAGTTCGCAAGTGTGACGCAATATTGGCAAGATTTGGCATCATTGATTCAGAGGTTCTTTTTAATGTAAGCGAGGATCAAAGTTCTATTTCTGATTCTTTTATATCGTTAACCACACTACCACAGTATACAATGTCCATTATATACCTGTACTGTACATTAACATGTAGCTGAGTTTGACTGCTTCATACAGGGTAAGAAAACTGCTCATGAAAACAATTTACAGTAATTCCCTTTTCAACGTCGTATCACTCAAATGCAAGTCTTTGAGTGCCAACCAATGAAGCATATTGACCTTTCTTGGCCAATAGTTCAGAGTGTGTCCCAAGCTCAGTTATCTTACCCTCGGAGCACAATGCAATTTGATGGGCATTTTGGACTGTGCTTAACCGGTGAGCAATCACCAACGTTGTCCGCCGTTTCATTAGATGATTCAACGCATCTTGGACTAGGCGCTCACTAACTGCATCCAATGCACTGGTGGCCTGCATTTCAGTAAAGAACTCCAATGAAAACCTAAACTTTGGTTGTCTCAGAAAATCAATTACCACAAAAAGGAACTCAAGTGGAAGAAAAACCTTGAGAGCCATTCCAGATTTTTCTTTCTTTCACAATATGTTCTGATTCATTTGTGACCTACTTACCATGGTTCAAAACAACTTTCTCCCTCAACTATTACACGCAAACATATAAATAGATAGACTAAAGAGCATAGAATTACCTCATCAAGTATAAGGATTGGGGAATTCTTAAGCAGTGCTCTTGCAATAGCAATTCTCTGCAGATTGAAATAAAAAGAAAAAGTGTCAAGCAAATTGAAATATCTTCCCGTCTCCTTTTCCCTCTCTCTCAGTCTCTCAAAGCTTTTTTTCCATACCTGTCTCTGGCCACCACTAAGTAGCCCTCCACGTTCACCAACTAGTGTATCATAACCCTTTCAAAATTTAAAGAAACATTCAGTAAACAACGCAAAAAGTAGCAGAGTAAAACATGACATGCTGAAAGGCAGTCTAACCTGTGGAAGTGAAATTATGAATTCATGAGCATTTGCAGCTTTTGCAGCCTTTATCACATCATCCTTGGATACATGATCATCTGGAAGCCCATATGCAATATTTTCACCAACTGATACCGAGAAAAGAACGGGTTCCTGTATAATTTCAAGTGGAGAAAGGTCAAAATAATCTTCTGAACCTCTCAGCATATACTCAACTTTGTTCTGTAATGCACAGTAGAAGTAATTGTTGGTCCATCAATGAAACAGGAGGGACACATATTTAAATGGGAAAGGAATGAGGAATAATATGTTTGCAGGAATATATGACCAATCCAAACTACGTGCATTCATCATTAAGTATAATGTTTGTACAATTTAGGAATGCAGGCTAATGAAAGATGCAAGTAAGACAAAAGGTATACAACATAGTTAATCTTCATGATCAAAATCAGTTAAAATTGCATTACATACTGTCAACTTAAACTAATTGGCATATTGAATGATAATGAAGTCCTTCAAAGGTAACATAGTTTGCTACCTATATTCCACAATTTGACAAGTTGTTACACGAACAATTAGATACTGGGATATATGAATCAAGTTCAGCTATAGCACCAAAGGAAAGAAAATGTTATATTTGAAATTATGCATTATGTGAAGTGTCATATCATATATGAGCAGACTAAAGAAGTTACCTGATTCACTATTGACACGACTCGTGCCCATTCACTCTTGTCAAATGTCCGGACATCCTCTCCTCCAACTGTTATACGACCTGTAGTTGGCTGCAAAAGTTGGATACCTAAGTTCATATGGGTTGTCATCTATTAAAAATGAGTAAAATGAAATATTTATTTTTGAACATCAAAAGATAAGAGAAAGAAAACCTCATAGAAACGTGCCAATAGCTGTACAACAGTACTTTTTCCAGCACCGCTGGAACCAACTAGAGCAGTTACAGTTCCACACTTTAGCGTTAGATTTAGACCATTCAGAATTTCTACATCAGGTCTCAAAGGATAAGAGAAATGCACATCTGCAGAATGAAATCAGGTTACTCATTGGCACATTGGAACACATTAAACATTTTCTAGGAAACTAAACAGTAAATAATACACATTTCATATAAACAATATTATGGGAAGCTTTGTCTTTGTAGTCTCACCTGCTGAGACACGCACACGTAAACACACAGACACATGCAAGGCAAAATAAACACACAGAAGACCTAACCAGTCATTGCACCTCGAAGAGAATGTATGAAACTAAATTCTAGATACCTTCAAGACAAACATCGCCAGACCAAGCTAAGCGTCCAACATTGCTAGCTGATTTCAGAGCTGACATGTAATGCGTATTTACAGACTGATTTTTCTCATAGGAACCATCGATGAGGAACAATCTGTAATTTTCATCAAGTAATTTATTTTGTTGCATTTCCTTTTCTAAGCCATAAGCAAGGGCTTCATCGATTTCTACCCCTGATAAAACAGAGTTAATCCTCTCCACTGCAGCAAAAGTTCCACGAAGATCTCCAAATGTATTAACCAGGCCTTGAACCTGAAAAGCAGGTTACGTCAAACACTTATCACAAGCCTTGCCAAGACGGAAATACACCACAAAGGTATAAGAACCATAAGGAGGTGACTAACCGCGAATGTTAATGTGAAAGTATAACCAATAAAAGAAGCCACAGTTCCAACAGAGAGTTCACCCTACAAGCAGCAGAAGTTCAGAAAAAACCTTGACTGTGAATATGATTATAATAAATAATGTATTCAAGGCCTGCTTCTACCTTGCCTGGTGAGATTAAAAAAAATAGATTGATGGGGGATGTCATCAATCTCATAAGAAAAGGTATAAGGAAGAGATGGCAAGAGAATGGACTGAATCTGAATCACGCTTGAGAAGGGTTACAAGTGCTTACCGCCTTCACTTTGCTTCCTCCAAGAGCATATAAGGCCAAAAGAGATATATACACAACAACTCTAGTCAACGATTCATTTATGGATTTGAAAACCCCAAGCTTTATTCCACTGCTCTGGTAAGCTAGCACCTGCCAAGCTCATAAAGAAAATTCTAAGCACCTGATGGTCTTTCAAGTTTTCATATCGACTAGTTTGTGTTATTTTACCTGTTTACCAAACATTAGCATTTGGCGCTTTTCCCCACCAAAGGATCTTACCTACAACAGCATATTACCATATCAATCATAAAATTTATAGAAATTCTTAAACCACACTCCTTTTCTGAATGAAGAGACAATTTACAAAGAAAATAATTTTAAAATTTAGATGGTGCAAAAAATGTAGTCAACAATTTCAAAAAACTTACAGTACGTATTGCAGAAAAAGTTTCTGTCACACAATCAGCTATGAATGCTTGAGCCATTCCATGCGCCTTGAAAACAGGTACAGTTGATCTCTTGTACAAAGCTTATGAAAATTGATAGTAGTCAGAATCAGGGAAAATTTTGTTGCAGCCAACAAGACACCAAAATTTCACACTTAAAAACAATTGTGAGCGCAAAATAAAGACCGTCTCAAAGAAAGTCCTGAAGACAAGATAAGTACCAACTAAAACAGAAACGGTGAGCATCAGAACCCCAAGGATCGGTGCAAGTTGGGGAGCCAAAACAAAGAGTATGCACATTGTCCCAGTAACCTAAAAGACCAAGAAACAGGAGATTTAATGGGCCTACATAAAAATGGGTGGTACTTTGAATACTGAATTTAAAACTAAGATTACTTTGCATAGAATTACTTTTGAAGTTCCATTTTGTAGTACAAAAATTTGATTCATACAAAGTTAGTTATCACATCCAGAAACAATCATACGACGTCTAAACTAAATCCGACTATCAAGGGATTATTTTGGTGGTGTAGTGGTGAAAAGTGAAAAAGTGAATGCCATAAGATCAAAATATGGTATTACATGCTTAAATGGAGGCAACATAAAGCCCCCTTGTGCTTGGTGTAGAGTTGCTTGCCTCAGTAAGTGCCCTGAATCCGCGGTCCCTTGAAATGTTTTCACTCACAACATTTTTCAGAGAACCCAAATCAGATGTTAACAATCCCGTCAGTTCACCAACCTACACAAACCAAAATCAAAATCAATCATATACCACACTAACACAACAAAACACATAAATACCTCAAATGCATACACATACATACCTTGTAACGATCAAAAAACTCGACCTGCAAGGATCAACAAACGAAACAACATCAAAAGAGATGATAAAAACTAATGTTACAACGGTGCGATAATGTGATAAGTTGCTAACAACAGAGCTGTACCTTCTGAATCAAAACCCTGCCGAAAATTTGAGCTCTAAGCGTGGACATGACCTTTTCCCATACAGTATTCATATTGACAACGAAAACAACAGTTAAAATCGGCTCCAACGCATACAAAACTCCGACTTTACTCAGCAATGTCCACAATGCCTCTGTTCTCTTCCCTATCAGAACTTCGAAAAACCGTCCTGATAATCCAAACAAATAAAAGTTCACATGAAATCCACTTCTCACCAGACAAAGCACATATCGAAATCGGAACTCTGAACTGAAACTCTCACCCTATCTCACCTGAAAATATCGGCATTGAAAGAGTGCAGGCGCTGCAGCCGACGAGGGCAAAAGTGGAAATTGCCAGTCTGAGCTTGTGCTTCAGGAGAAGGCTCCAGAGTAACCCCCAGCTAATCACACTCGGCGGCTGGAGCTTGGAGTCCGGCTCGTCGAACTTCGGGTCGGGCTCGGTGACAATCGGGTCGGAGGCGGGTCCGGACACGTAGGCGGAGGCGGGGGTGAGGTTAGGGAGGCGGTGGAGTGAGAAGCGCGGGAAGGAGTATGATTGGCGGAGAGGTTGGTAGAGGGAGGCGAGTCGGGAATCGGTTGTGCGGAGGCGCGTGGAGACGGGAGTGAGTGGGAGGGAGAGCGTGACGGAGGTCATGACGGCGGTTTAGCGGTTGCTCTGTTTCAGGTGGTGAGCGACTGGGAAAGTGTGAGATAACGGCGACGAAACGTTTCCTTTGTCCAAAATTTTGGGAGGGATCTGGATTATCTCTCTCCCTCCAATCCCCCACGCGCGAGGATTTTCTTTCTCTTTTGGAATTTACCTATTTCACTTTTTACCTCATCATTTACCTTTTTGTTAGTGAAGCATTTTCCCCTATAATTATTATGTGTAGCTTTGTAATCAGTCTGCAATTGGAATTTGTGAAAAAAAGAAGATGGTTTGAATTTTCACTCTACACACGGCCAGTGTGGATGATTTTCATCTTTTACTATACACATAACTTTTTAGCTTTGTAATTGTAAATTTTTTTAAAATGGTGTCGATTTAATTTAAAAGTCAACTAACGCATAACAAATTTAAGAGTTAACTAATGCACAACAATTGCGTATAATATATTTTTTAAAAGATATGGGGAAAGAACATCTGAAACCTTATTATAAGCAAGTGAACTCATTGCAAGTCAATGATAAGCTAGTTGAAGAGCAAGCATATAAACAAATAACTTTGTGTCTTCTAGAGTAAAAAAAATGAAAAACTAAACATTATCAAAATTGCATAAATTAGATGATGGTGTAATAACTAACGAATAAAACCGAAAGAATAATGTAAATCAGTAATGATTTCTTGTAATATGTTAAAATTCTATCATAATTTAACATAATTAGGTAATTTATCTCCGACTGACTATTTGTGATTTCTTATTTTGTTACAATTTTTTATTCTCACACTATTGTAACAGGTACCTAGAATTTATGTGATGGAGATTATCCATCCCAGTGTTCATAAGTCAATGTGTGTACGTAACACTGACCGTGACAAGTGACAAGTGACGACATGAAACCTACCAAATTGCCAAAAATGCACAAGAAACTTTACTGATTTTTTACCGCCAGTCTCAGTTTACAGTCACCAATCTAGAAGCGTCCGTAGAAAAGGATATTATTCTATTCTAGCTATCAGCGGAGATAGATAGATAGAGAGAGAAGAGAAGCGTATCAGCACGTCCAGCTATCCACGCGTCTCCTCCAGAATCGTCACAAACCCTCACTCACGAGATTCTGGTCTCCGCTCTCCCCCATATCGCCTCGATTCTCAAAAACCACAACCACCTCAAGTCGCTCTCCCCAACTCACTGAGTCTGAGTCTCCTCCCTCTCCTCCGCCTCACCTCAACTCGACTCGACTCGCCAAACTCGCTCGCCGGCTTCGGATTTCCATGGGAGCGAGCATTCGTCGTCGGCAGCTCTAGAGAAAGAAACCTCGAGAGAACTTTGTTGACTTTCGAATCCAGATGGCTCGCCGGCTCCGTTGCATTCTCTTCCTCGCCGCGCTCTCCGCCGCTCTGCTTCCCGCGCTTCTCGCCAGCTCCGGCGACTCCGATCCGGTTTACCGGTAACGCTTTTTTCCGCTCTCCGTTTTCCGTTTCTGCTGTTCAATTTTCCACGACGATAGAGCTCGCTTATGTGTTTTCGTTTTCATTCAAACTTTTGTGATGAGAAGAATCGAGCGCCTTATGCTTTTTTATTATATGAGTTCAGTAATGCTAGCACTGTTTGATTGATGAGGTAGGTTTAGTTTTCGATACAGTAAATTCACAGAGAGATTTGATGAGGTCATTCAGAAACTCAAGAAATCTGGAAATAGGCTATGGATTATTGTGTATTGATGTGATCAAGTGATTTATGAGGGAAGTTCTATATGGATTTAATGCTAGGAGAGAATATTGAGCTTTTATAACAGAATTGAGGTTATGTTAATGATGATTAATTGGATACTTGGATAGTCATGCTGTGCATTTATTGAAAAGAAGGAATGATGAAGAAAAAAGATTGCATTTTGGATTTTGTGGTCCATTCTGTGAAAAATAGTTATTGGTGAAATAGTTACTTCTTCACTTTTCAGTTGGTGTAGACTGTGGAGTCATTTTCATTGTAAGTATACGGTTTTGGCAGGTCTTGCGTGGAGCAGTGTCAAAAGTCTGGATGCGTGGGGGAAAAATGTTTTCAGCACTGTAAATTTTCATCTGATGGGAAACCTATTGATGGCCCTTGGTATATTGAAGAACCTCTCTATCTGCGCTGGAAGCAATGGGACTGTCAAACTGACTGTAGGTACCACTGCATGCTTGCGAGGGAGGAGGAAAGAAAGAAACTCGGTGACAAGCCTGTAAAGTATCATGGAAAATGGCCATTTAACCGTGTCTATGGCATTCAGGTTTCCACTCAAGCTTAGTAGGCTAGTTAAGCTTATTTTGCTTACTGGCATGGCCTAATCAGTTTTATTGAACGTATTCATGTTTTCAGGAACCTGTGTCCGTTGCTCTTTCTGCTCTCAATCTTGCCATGCAATTTCAAGGTTGGATTTCATTCTTTATCCTTGTATACTACAAGTTGCCTCTGAGGCCAACTAAGAAGACTTACTACGAATATACTGGCGTGTGGCATATCTGGGGGATCTTATCAATGAATTCTTGGTTTTGGAGCGCTGTATTTCAGAGCCGGTAAGTGATGTTGAAGTCCTATGCATTATGGATAATTAAATACAATAGTTATATCTTCCAAAAATAACTTTTGAATGAAAGATAGAACACACTGCAATTGCGTAGTACCATTAGACTTTTCCACCTAAGATTCACAAATTAATGAAAGTGGAAGAAAGTAGAATCACTATTGCACAATAGGGTATTCCGTCTGATAATTTCTCCTATGCTCTAGTTACCCACGCTACGAGTTAATATTGCAAAAGCAAAACTATGCTATAACTCGAAATACAGACATTGCAGCCCATACAAAACTTTAGTGAATTGATTGTGCCTAGAATCAGGGGAGAACAGAACTTTCATATGTTCATCTAGTTGAATGTTGATAATTTTTTCATAACTTTTTGGTACAATGCAGGGATGTGGAGTTGACAGAGAAGCTAGATATATCTTCTGCTGTCGCATTACTTGGTTTTTCCCTCATTCTAGCCATACTGAGAGCTTTCAATGTCAGAGATGAGGCTGCCAGGGTCATGGTCTGCGCTCCAGTGATAGCATTTGTGACAACACACATACTGTACCTGAACTTCTATAAACTTGATTGTGGTAAATGCATTTTTCTTGTAGCCCCAGTATGTGAATGATGAAAACCGGGTTCAGTTAGGAATTACCTTAATTGCAATTGCATGTAAAGGATTGCCTTACTAAGTATTTCCAAAACTAAAGTTAATTATGTGGTGATTTTTGTTGTTGCAAAATCCTTTTGCTTCTTTGTCTTTCACCGCACCAAGTTCATTCATTACAGTTTAGTCAGTGAAATGCAGTCACTGGTTTTATTGGAAACAGTTTGCTATATCTTTAACTTGTTTTCTTTATTAATGAAGCTCTTACTGCTCAACAGTGCATTAATTACGATACATGGTTCCCCAGTTGTGGGTATCATGGATGGATATATATATATATATATATATATATATGTGTGTGTGTGTCTTAAGTTTTAGTCTTAGTGAGCTGTAGATAACATCAGAACAGTCTTCTTTTTGTGTTGAGATTATATGGAACAGCTTCTGATGTATACACATGTATTTAAATGTATTTCCATGAATTGGCTTCCATCATCAAGCCTAATGAATCCTAATTTATCAGCCAGAACAAGCATCTTGTAGGATATTACATTTTATTTTGTTGGTTTAACTGTTTATGACAGAATTTGCTGGCATAGTTGTGGGGTTCCAATCTTCTGGAAACTAACTTATACAAGTTTTGCAGGTCTGAATATGAAAGTTTGTATAGCCATGGGCGTTCTTCAGCTTCTTACATGGGCTATTTGGGCTGGTACTACCCGTCATCCGTCACGCTGGAAGTTGTGGGTGGTCGTTGCAGGAGGAAGCATTACCATGCTCTTGGAGATATATGACTTCCCACCGTACCGGGGATTTATAGATGCTCATGCTATTTCTAACGCAATCACCATCCCTCTCACATACCTTTGGTGGAGTTTTGTCAAGGATGATGCCGAGTTTATGACAGCAGCTCTCCTGAAGAAAGCAAAATAGTACTCCTGAATATGACGTGTGCTCAGATGGTGGAAGTTATCAAGATATACGACATATTCTCCCCTGTTGATTCATCATCAATACTCTTCTTCTTTTTTCCAAGCATATTCATTTATCCGAAATGCTTACCACAGTGGTTTCCGTGGTTTTTGCATTTCAGTGGTAGATGTCCAATTCTTTCCACTGAAAGAATCCAAGTTTCCAGGTCATTGTGTTGGTGGTTTTTTCCTGGAAAATTTCTTAGTTTGTAGGCGTGAGGGTCAAAATAACCGAGTTTCTTTATTGTAGTGTAAATCTTTGCGGATACCATTTAGCTTATTGTGTTATATCTGTCTATGTATTGAAAGTATATATGCTTATGCAGATATTGACGAAAAGCATCTATAAGTGGACATAATGTTTTTACTCTTGATCTCTTATATTGTTGATAAACCAAACAGAACTACAATGGTGATTACAAATACTAGCTTTCTTCCCAACTTTGCGGTTTACGCCTTGCCTTTCTCATAATGTTCGAAAGCTGGTATCTGCGTGGTGGTGTAATAATGGAAATACCATACAAGATTATTGTAGTGACCTGCACTTGTACCTTTAACTAGTTCTTGATGCCCTGCCCCTTTTTAAGGATCTATGATGATCATATAGATGAGAACATCATCACATCCAACTCCGACTCCCAAAGAGCCAGTCTCGACATTATTTCATCTCGTATAAGTCCCAGTGATACAATTTGCCAAAGCAACTTCAGATCGATCTCACTGCAGACATCCAGTACTTAAAGTGCAAGCATACTCGTAGGTAATCTAGAGAATAATGCTTTCTATACCCAAGACAGAGAATCCAGCAATGAGACACTTCATGAAGCGCAAGAGCTTAAGTGCGACCACAATGACATTTCTGAGTCACTTGAACTTGTCCTAGAACAATCTGAGGGGACGGATACTGTCACCTCACTTGCACCACCGGATGATGAAAATTCCCATGCTTCCGATAATTCTAACCTTTCTCAAGACTCGCACCTCAAACCCCAAAGCTCGAAAGAAACATTCTTTTTCACCTTGATTGGTATAGAAAAGTGGAGTTTGTCATGGCAATCACATAAGACGTCCCTCGGTCTCTAATTTCTTAACTTGGATGATTTCTTGGTGCTCAAGTTTGAGATGATTTTGACTTAAAAGTAATTTTTGATCAATTTAAAAATAATATTATTCAACGGTTGTATTTAAAATGTTTTTTTTCTTTTCCTTTTTTTGGGCTCAATTACCATCCCCTCTAGTCCATATGATTGCAAAGTTTTCTTTTTTCCTAATAAAATGAACACAATATTTTTGAAAATAAAAAATAACACATGTTAAAGAATATTCGACCTACGTGTGCCTTGGTGTAATGCTAGTCAAAATAAGAATTTTCAATTTCGGATAATGATAAGATATCAAGATATGTTTCTTTGTACAACACTTAAATTCTATGTAATTCGGACAATAAATACGATGATGAGTCTCTATTTTTTTTAATATCTCTCGTTGTCTCTACAATTTCTCTCGAACAACAAAATATTTTTAGCACCTAAAACAAAGCTATATATAAGAGCTGGTCGAATATATACCAAGGAGGCAGTTACTACGTTATATATGCTTAGGCCCTGCTATAGGGTTTTAGCGAAGCCGCATATCTCCTCCATCGTCAACCGTATCAAAGTTGCAGCCGCCGCGCCCCTCCGTCGCTTCCATACTCCGCCTCCTCTACTCCAATCAGCTCCCGCCGCCAAACCGGTAAGTATAAATCCACCGCCGACGAATCACATCCGTCAGTCTCAACACTTCATCTAACTGTGGACTCTTCAATTCAATTGTAGATGGACGCTGGAATCGAAGACCCGGAGAAGAAGAAGAAGAAGGAAGAGAAGGTATCTTTACTTTCACCGATTGATTCTAGCCTGCGATTTTTGTTAAGTTTTTACCGACGGAAATTGTTGATTTCAGGCAAGAGAGAAAGAATTGAAGAAGCAAAAAGCGTTGGAGAAAGCTGCTAAGTTTCAGGTAGTTAATGTTTAGTTTGGATTTGGAGTGAATTTGGATGCAATTTCGATTACAGTTGAGGTATTTATGGATTCGAATTGATGTGGTTTTTAGGCACAACAAGCGAATGCGGCTTCGAAGAAGAGTGAGAAGAAGAATGTGAAGCGTGGGAATGAGGAGGATGAAAATGCAGCTGATTTTTTTGATCCTCCGACTCCAGCTGGCCAGAAGAAGCAGCTGTCTAAGCTGATGGCCAAGCAGTACAGTCCAGCTGCCGTGGAGAAAGGGTAAGTTTCGTGTTTGGTTGGTGTGATTTTGGTGTTGGTTTTTTGAATTGTATGCTGTGCATGTTGTGATTTGTGCTTGCTGGTTTTAGGTGGTATCCGTGGTGGGAGAATTCGGGGTGCTTTAAAGCAGATGCTAAGAGCTCTAAACCTCCGTTTGTGATTGTAAGTGTGTTACCGCGCCCTCTGTTCTTGGTTTTGTATTGATATCAAGCAGCGGAATTATTTGGTTCTCACATTGTGTTGCAGGCTTTGCCGCCTCCAAATGTGACCGGCAAGCTTCATATTGGCCATGCTCTTACTGCTGCTATTGAGGTTTGCATCTAACATAAATTCCTAAATTTGTTATGTCCATTGGTGGCTTCCAGAGGTTGTCTGAAAAAGTAATTTGACGTCATTTGTGTCATGCAGGACACGATGATTCGTTGGCGAAGAATGTCAGGTTTCAATGCCTTGTGGGTGCCTTCAATGGACCATGCTGGGATTGCAACTCAGGTTCTTTTCCATTCCGTTCATCACCAGATTTAGATTATCTTCAATACAGATGTTGTTTATTTGCCTGGCTGTAACTTCTATATGCTGTTTATAGGTTGTTGTAGAAAAGAAGCTGATGCGTGAGCGCAATCTAACCCGGCATGATATTGGCCGTGAAGAGTTTGTATCTGAAGTGAGTTCAAATTGCTATGTAGTATTGGAATCCATGATAATTGTTCTGTTAAAAGGTTGTAGGATTCATTCATACCGTTGGTTCTTGTTTCTGACAGGTTTGGAAATGGAAAAATAGTTACGGGGACGCTATTTTACAGCAGCTACGGCGTTTGGGTGCTTCATTGGATTGGTCCCGTGAGGTGAGCATTGGAACTTCCTGTAGCTTGTATTTTCTTGGTTCGAATTTGATGTAGTCACAAAGATCTCTCTTTATATGTATGATATACATAGATAGAACTTATTTTCCATTATTTTCCTCAACTTTTAGTGCTTTACAATGGACGAGAAGAGGTGTAAGGCTGTGACAGAGGCTTTTGTGAGGCTTTATGAGAAAGAGCTCATCTACAGGTATATGCTTCATCAAAACTCAGATTATATGTGATACGTTTTGGGAAAATTAGATTATTACAGCTTCAAGACCTAATTGTATGCGGACGCTAGCTTTATATCTGTGATTCTAGTTTGAATTGCTATGCATGTTTGCTTATATCTTCAGTTTCTTGGGGTTGAATATTTGGGTAAAGACCGTAGGCCTTGTTGAATTAACACAAACTAGTGTGATATAATGATTTGTTATGTGTTGATCCTTGTACTTTTTATCTGCTTTGGTTCTCCAGTAACAATGCCTAAATTGTTCTCATGTCTCTATGATGCCTGATTTTGTTTTTCAGGGATAACCGCCTGGTGAACTGGGATTGTATCTTGCGAACAGCGATATCTGAAATTGAGGTCAGCCCTCTCCTTTTTGTTGTATATTTTTGCCCATATATTTTCAGTATCATTGAAGTTCTTGCTATATGTGTAGGTGGACTATATAGATATCAAAGAAAGAACATTCCTTGAGGTTCCTGGGTATGAGAACCGTGTTGAATTTGGTGTTTTGACATCATTTGCATACCCTCTGGAAAATAATTTAGGTGAGATAGTTGTTGCCACAACTAGAATTGAAACTATGCTCGGTGATACTGCTATCGCTGTACATCCAGATGATGACAGATATAAGCATCTTCATGGAAAGCATGCCATTCATCCATTTAATGGAAGAAGGATTCCTATAATCTGTGATGCAATCCTGGTGGATCCAGAGTTTGGGACTGGTGCTGTGAAGGTAAGAGCTAAACATAATAGCATACAAGTCATTATATATAGTAACTGTTCTTTTATCTCTTTCAGATTTATGCTATGGTATTTAAACTCAATCTTGCTGTTCTGTGTCCCGCAGATTACTCCGGCCCATGATCCTAATGACTTTAATGTCGGAAAGCGCCATAATCTTGGGTTTATAAACGTCTTTACTGATGATGGAAAAATAAACCAGGATGGTGGAGAGTTTGCGGGGATGCCACGCTTCAAAGCCCGGGAGGCAGTTACTGAAGCATTAAAGAAGAAGGTATCATCTATTAATATGTTTGCAACTAAATCATTTACTATTTGGTTTGAGAACCGCTTAACATTATCGTTATATGTTGTAACACCTTAGACACTATTACCAAGTCTTCTCGGGCGTCCAAGTTTCATAATGTTTTTGGTTTCAACTTTATACTGTTCAAACAATGAAATTGAATTGGCTGCAGTCCCTTCATTCGATAATGCACAAAACGTACATATAATTGCGTCTATTACCAACATCAATTGGTTAATTGGTTTACGTTCCTTATTCTCGTAGTAGTTGGTGGGTACTGTCTATTTACGTCATGTTCTTAATGCCGTAATGATTGTTTCAGTGACATTATTCTTTTGGCATTTAGGGCCTCTTTAAAGAATCAACAGCAAATGAGATGCGTCTTGGTGTATGCTCTAGAAGCAAGGATGTTGTTGAACCCATGATAAAGCCCCAGTGGTATGTCAAATGTAGTGGTATGGCCAAGGGAGCTCTTGATGCTGCTGTAGATGATGATAATAAAAAGCTTGACATCATCCCAAGACAGTATAATGCTGATTGGAAGAGGTAGTCTCCTTTGGCCTTGCTATAAGAAATTTCTACTGTGTTTATTGGTAATGATATTACAATTGATGACATAAGCTGTTATATTTACCATATGAAGAAAACAAAAATAAAAAGCTTATCTTTTGTTGATCATAGATGGCTCGAGAACATTCACGATTGGTGTGTCTCACGGCAACTTTGGTGGGGTCACCGCATTCCTGCATGGTATGTCGTTTTCGATGGTGACAAGCCAGAAGATTTTGGATCATTAGATGACCGATGGGTGGTTGCAAGAAACAAGGAAGAGGCTAAAGCACTGGCTAGTCAAAGATACAAGGGGAAGGAGTTTAAACTAGAACAAGATCCTGATGTGCTTGACACATGGTTTTCTGCTGGTCTCTTCCCAATGTCCGTGTTGGGGTGGCCAGAAGATACAGAAGATTTAAGAGCTTTCTATCCAACTTCAGTTCTTGAAACTGGTCATGACATTCTTTTTTTCTGGGTTGCTCGTATGGTCATGCTTGGAAGTACATTGGGTGGTAATGTACCTTTCTCAAAGGTGAGCAAGAAATGGATATAATAGATGTATAGCCATGCTATAGGCAGTGTTATCTTGGGTGGTACATGTTGACTTGATACTAGCTAGTCAATATGTTTCAGTGTGTGTTATTCTACTTTAAACTTGGTAGCTAATTATAACTCACAAGTTGCTATTATAAAAATTAAAGAGCAAATGGTGTATATGAGTTTAAATTTACATGTAATTACAACTGTTACCCTTTTATGTTTCTGCTTGTCATCATTGAGCATGTATTGTGTCTGCTGGTGCTAGGTGCCTTCTCTAAAATAGTTGATTGGATTTTAATTTTAATTTCTGGAGTCTGGCTTCATGGAAAGAATGTTCAGATTTATTGATGAAATATAGTATAGTTAATTATCAACCTTGTCAAGTATAGTATGGTTGATTACTGACCTTGTCAAGGAGCTGAGAATACTCCTTTCCTGATTCAAATTCGGACGCCTTTGTTCCTTACATAAGGTTAATGTTGAACATAAGCCAGTGGAAATTCATAAATGTGTGACATTAGAATTTATGCTCTGTTTCTTATGCACATACGGATGACGAATGTTTACTTTCTCCTATATATGCTGGGTAGTTGTTTATATATTGATTGCTAAGGTGATTGGTGCTCTGCAGGTGTACTTGCATCCAATGATTCGCGATGCACATGGACGTAAAATGTCCAAGTCCTTGGGGAATGTCATTGATCCTCTTGATGTGATAAATGGTATTTCGCTGGAAGATCTGCACAAAAAGCTTTCAGAGGGAAATTTGGACCCTAGAGAACTAGCCGTAGCCAAAGAAGGCCAAAAAAAGGATTTCCCTGATGGTATTGCTGAATGTGGTTCTGATGCGCTACATTTTGCCCTGGTGTCATACACTGCTCAGGTTTAGGTTTCTCTCTTTTACTTTTTGTGGGTGACTGTATTTTCTTATAATGGATTAGTAACCTAATTGGTATGTCTATTTTCAGTCTGATAAGATAAATCTGGACATCCAAAGGGTTGTGGGTTACCGGCAGTGGTGTAATAAACTTTGGAACGCCGTACGGTTTGCTATGAGCAAACTTGGGGATGATTATGTTCCGGCGTCATCAGTAGTCCCGGATCTGCTTCCATTTAGTTGCCGGTGGATACTCTCGGTACTAAATGAAGCCATCTCCAAAACTGTTTTGTCATTGGAATCATACGAGTTTTCCGATGCAGCCACTGCAGTGTATGCTTGGTGGCAGTACCAATTGTGTGATGTGTTCATTGAAGCCATAAAACCCTACTTTGCTGGAAACGATCCAAAGTTTACATCTGAAAGGGCTTTTGCACGAGACACGCTCTGGTTGTGTCTGGACAATGGACTACGGCTGCTTCATCCATTTATGCCCTTTGTTACTGAAGAACTATGGCAGCGTCTCCCATCATCCAAGCATCACAGTAGGCCAGCATCAATTATGATATGCGACTATCCGTCCATCGTGGAGGTTGGTTATTTATTTTTATTGTGTATTGATGTCTAATCATAAAAATAAAGAAAGGATTAAACCATTTGGCATGTGGGTAGTTTTCCTGTGGTGGACACACTATGTGCAGGTGTCCTAACAAGAGGCAATTTTGTTAATGTCCTATAACCAGAGCCATTCAACAAATCTTAGGCTGATTTTGTACGACAGTGCTTTCTTTATCCACATTAATGTCCTGTCATATCTTTCACACACACACATATAGTATGTTTTATGTATTTGTTATTCACTCTGCACTTCGACAGTGTTTCCTGTTATTTTAGTGTCATACATGTGCAATATTTTAATTTATTTATTTATTTCTCAACTTGTATGATGTTGCACTTGAATTATAGCTGTCAGGCCATAAGGAGGTCGTTTCTGGTTTTTATAGCTTACCATGTACTATCAAAAAATTAGAGATGAACGTCGATTGTGTAGTAACTAATCTTTCTATATTATATTCCTCCAGTGCTGGACAAATGATAGGGTGGAGTCTGAAATGAGTCTAATTGACTCTATTGTGAGATCTCTCCGGTCACTATCTCAAGAGAGTCGTGAAAGGTAATTTTCTTTTTAATGCAGTGTGACATGTTTTCTTCCGCTTCAGTTCTGTGAACTTTTGGCTTTCATGTTGCAAACTGATAAATGATTGATTTATCTTATTTGTCTATTCTGTTAACGTAGACGACCAGCTTTTGTGCTGTGTCGATCGATGTCAGATGGGGAAATTATATGCAGACAACAACTCGAGATTGAAACTCTTGCGAATCTGTCATCTCTGATGGTAAGTTGTCTGTCTTTCATGGTTGTACTTCACTCATTCTGTTTCCTATTAAATCAAGTTAAATGTTAAACTCCTGTAGTTGTTAGTATTTAAATATGCTAAAATATTGTCTCAACAGGTAATCAGTGAGAATGATCCTGCTCCAACTGGATGTGCTGTGTCTGTTGTAAATGAAAGCCTATCTGTTTATCTGAAGATTCTAGGATCTCGTTCAGCAGAAATAGATCTTGAAAAGATCCGAAAAAAGATGGAAGACATTAAATTGTAAGTTCAAAAGTTTAACTTACTTTCGTACCTTGCAGTTCTCACAAACACTATCTTTTTATCCGAAAAGCACTTAAGGGAATATAGTTCTACAACAAGGTAAACATTTTATAGATAAGCAAGGTTCTAAAAAACGCTAGGCGCTAGTCGGGCGGATAGCACCCAAAAGATTAATCGGGGATTAATTGGTTTTCTATTTTTGTATTTATTTTATTTTCTAATTACAGATAATTATATAAATATAAATAAAATATGTATTAAAAGGATTATAATTATTGTAACAAGCAATTCTTTACTAAAATAATTATTTAAAATAATTTAAAATAATTATTAATTACCTAATTAATGAACTATTGTAGTCTGACTTGACCAAACCACTCTCCAGTCTCCACCTTTTAGAAGCATTAATAATTTGATATTAGGCAGAAGTGCATAACTAGTGGTCAACAACAACTACCGAAAAGAGAAGACCCATCGTCATCTTCCTCTTCTCCTCTCTTCTCCCAAATTCTGAAAACTCTCTTCCACCGCCGTCGCTTCCTCCTAAACTGATTTCATTCACTGTCCAAATTCCATCATCCATATCAATGATTGCAAACCACAGAAATTCGCTCTTCCTCTCTAGCTTCTTGTTTTCGAATGGCAGAAACTCGTCTCCCACTACAATCCCAAAACAAAATCCCTAAGGCTAAAAATATACTGGGTTATGTTTTTTTCGATATCAAGTACTGGCTTCTGTTGAATGTTGTTTGAATTGAGAAGAAAGTGTGGAGATTTTGTGAATTTGGGTCTCCTAATCTTGGGTCTCCGTCGTCTCCAACACAAATGAATTTTTGTGAGTTTTATGAATTTGGCCGGTGGCTTATGGACATGGGAGGAGAAACTTATGCGTGAGACGGTGTTGGAGAAATTTGGTAAGGAGCTTCTGCGTTGGGTCTTCGTCTCTTGTGTTCGGAATGTCAAATCCGCCTAATTGGCCGCCCGCCCAGCCTGCCTTGGCGCCGCCCAGTCCGTCTAGGCGCCGCCCAGTCTGCCTAGGCGGCCCAAAATCGGCTGGCCGACTAGACATGCCGATTTCAATGAAATCGGGACAGGATGCCGCCGCCGAGCGCATAGGCAGGTGCCGCCCAGATCCGATTTTTAGAACCTTGTAGATAAGTATAGTATTAGTGCAATTTGAAGAGCTAAAATACCTGATATATTATTTGAAAGTTTAGTATGAATAATAATGCTAAAAAGATAGTTCAATCATAAATGGCTTTGGATTAAACGGGTTTGATTTCTTCCTGGTTAGCAGCACGTGTATAAGTTCTGATAATTCTAACAGCAGTTTCATAATCAACAGGCAACATGAGAAGCTAACGAAGGTGATGAATGCTGCTGGTTACAAAGAAAAGGTCCCCGAGAAGATTCAAAAGGCCAATGCTGATAAACTTGAGTCCCTCAAGAAGGAGAAACTGTCTCTTGAAGAGGCAAGCCAACATATGGAAGCGCAGATATCGAGCAGTAAACAAAACTGATCTTCAATATAGTGCAACCAACTTTTCAGACCTCAATGAAAAACTTTTTGATTTTTTATGCTGATATGTATGCTAGCTCTGTTAATTGTTTCTGGTATACTGTGTCTGATATAATGTTTCGAATATGCAAAATTTGCTTTTTCTCCAAGGAAATCCACTGTGTGACAAAATTACAGGACATTATTGTACTATTTCTTGCATCGGAAGGAAAAGAAAACCAGAAGTATGTTCTTCATTGGTTCATCACAAAAAAATAGATTCGATTATTGATTGCATTGGTTTGATCTTATCCCTTCTGGACGATATGTACTTGGGAGGATACTGTTGGTCTGCAACAGTATAATTCGTTGTAGTTGAATTTAAGAAATGGATTCATATATGGGAGGCCTTAGATTTACAAAAACAAAAAAAGAACACTTTTTATATAATCCTGATATTCATATAAACTAATCAGTCATAAGTTTATATAATTAAAAAGTTATTACTATTTGGTGCTTCAAAACCCCTGTGAAATAGAGAAAGCAAATTCAGTTTCTCTGTGTGGGTTTCTTGAGCTCTTGCTACTTCTTTGGTTCAGTTTCAGAACCCAGGTATGAAACCCTGACTACCCACTTTGTTTCTCTTTGAATGTCACTTTCCTATGTGTTTTTTGATCTTTGATCACTTTCCATTTGTGTTCTTCAGAATATAAGTTCAGCTGTTCAGGAATAAGATTTGTGCTTAAAATTGGTATGTACTACATACAGTGTTTGGGTAACTTTGTTTGGTTCATAGTGTATGTTAGCTTTTCATAGTAGTTGATAGATGATAGTTGATAGTTGATAGTTGATAGTGTCGAATTAGTGGAAGGAGGGCCTATGTGGAGTTGAATTCGAATTAATAGATTAGGGGTTTCATAGCCAGTAGAAGGTTTTGTTTAACTCCTGTTGTAACAAGAAAATCTTGCTAATTGATAAGCTTCATACTGATGGTGGAGAAGTTGTGATGAGAGAGCTTATATGTTGCGAAATTCGTGGAAAGGAAATTTTGGCTTGTAATGTTGGTCGCCGGAGGAGGGATTTTATCCTAGTTGTTGCCATGGGAAACCGGAGTCTCTTGAGAAAGAGTTGCATATATTTCGTTTTTGTGTCTTTTCATTTCACCATTCACGGGATCATGTTTGTACTCAAGATAGTTTGATTATATTTTTTCACTTTTACTTTTCAGTCCAGTGGGTGATCCATGTTCTTATGTGTGTATTTTACAGTGCCTGGGAGTAATTAATCTTGGTGGTGGAGGTTGTATGATCAGCGAAGGTCCTTGGGTTTTTGTTGGTGTACCAAATGCTGCGAAGGTAGGACAACAATCTCTTTAAACGTCAGCTTATTACTGCAAAAATCTATTGTAACCAAAAACTGCTACCAAGTACTAACTGGTAAACTCAACTACCAAGTGGTAAACTCGCTTTTGGTTTTGGTTAGTTTATCATTGTTGTACTTAGGTTAAAGTGTAGTGTCTAAATAGCGGAAGGAGGGCCTATAAGAAGGTGAATTCGAAGCAGTATAGGGGTTTCGTAGAAGGTTTTGTTTAATGTCCTCCAATAACTATGTCGAGAAACTTATATGATCACAAACTGTTGTTAACAAAAAAAAGCTGCTAATGAAGCACCAACTCTTTCCTGTTGGAAGTCATATGAGCAGGGGCGGAGCCAGCCCAGTCTTGACTGGGCTGGAGCCTAGGTGAGATTTTGAAGCTTGAAAAAATTACTGGAGCTAGCTTGCTGCTGTAAGAGTTGCTGTTGTGTTAAACAACAATCCCTGCTGTCCCAATGCACGAAGAAAAGAGTTTAATATGGGATATGATCCAAACAATACAAAGCCATGTGAAATTGTAAACTGAATCGATGACAGTGGATACATAGAGAGAGAGAGAGAGAGAGATCAATCTTCTGCCAATCTCAAACAACTGAGAAGAGACGACGGTTCCATTTTCAAAACATGATTGAGCAGCCTCTACATATTCGGCAATGCCAGACAAATATGTGGTATAACCATTGCCTACACAAGAAGATTAACACCATGAGTGTTTGCTGCTGTGTTATTACTAGTCATGTAAATTAAAAAGGAAAAGTAAATGGAAGTTAGTTTGTGTTGTTATTGAACTAAAATGTATCATCTTTTGCAATTTAACGTTTGGTTCTTGCGGAACAGCTACTTGCTGGGTTTAGTTACAATCCCTTCGATTCTATATTTTAACCAGATGGCTTCTTTGCAAGGTCCACCCGTCCAAGCAAAGAAGGAAAATATTCTGTAGTGTCAGTGTTCTAACTCTAGAACAGTTGTATCATCCAAAATGAATTATCAGCTAACGCTTCAGCAAATATGTTGTCCTCTTTCTATAACCTCTCTCTTTTGAATATTGTGTGTTACATTGAAATTTTTTTCATGCGTTACAATTAGCTCAGGCGAAAACTTCATCCTGGCTCCGCCACTGCATATGAGGTCTTTGATTGCTTAAGAGTAGTTCAGCCATTTAACATGTTGCCTTCATATCTTGCTATGTACTCTTTTAGTTATGGAGCCTAGAAAACTTGCAACGTATACAAACACTAACAGAGCATACATCAGTTGTGATGTCCGTTCTTTTCTGGGGTCAGTTTCTCTTATCATCTCCTTTGAATCAAAAATTAAAGGTTCGGTCTCGCTTTCCTTAGTATAAGGCTGTTTGTGGGTGTGTTATTATGGTAACTGTTTCAATTATTTGTTTCTGCAGATATGGGCTGCTAAGCAGGAGAATGCATAATGCAGAACTTGTGGAGCTTACTGTCCCAATATAAAAGATGTCAATTGCCACTTGAGTGTTGCACACAGAAAAGAGTTCACACAGCACCTTCCTGACTTTTCACCATTAGCATAGCTCGAGATCAACATGCTGAACGGAGAAGAGTTCACACGACAATCAACTTGTTTCACAAAATCACAAGCATGATCAAAATGGGTTAAAGATTCTCCCAAGAACTTAACGACATTGACGGCAACCAAATCATTGCAAGCCAATTCTTAGGGGCTGGATTTTGTGTGTATGGTTTTCAACTTGACTTTTACATAGGCTTAGCATGAAAGGTTTACTTCTATATTACATGGGGTTTTACTGTATCTCTCTAACTCTCTCAGTGTCACTATTTGTATATTTCATAGTGATGGTACGTGACATTGTGATAGAACATTATGAATTTGAGTGAACCTTATGTATGAGCGAAGGAGTAAGACTTGCTATTTACAAAAGTTTGGCAAAGTGAAAAGGAAAGGTCGAAAACACCATCTTCATGGATGATAGTTTTTTAAAGGGTAAAATATTGTATAGTCCTTATGATTTAAAGTCGACATCTGTTTAGTTTTTATGGTTTTATTTTAATCTGAATAGTCCTTAAAGTCATTATTTTTCATCTAAATAGTCTTTATGGCCTTTAACTGAGAAAATTGTCCGAATGACTATTTGGATAAAAAATCATGACTTTAAGGACTATTCAGATTAAAATAAAACCACAATGACTAAACAAATTTCAATTCTTTTCTTAATTTGCATAAGAGCGATTTGGACTAAAGCTAACCAACCAACCTTTGTTTCGTCTTTTCTCATTTTTTTCTTCCCATGTTATGCAAACCGTACTTCTCAAAGAAAGTTATAAGTACAAAGAAAATTTGATCGAACTCATATCTCAGACGACTGACTACAATATGGCATTTTTTAGTCTTACTAATATGCGACACACAAAAATAATAATGAAAAGAATTTTGTGGTCTTCCCTTTATTTTAACTAGAGGCCAAATATACTGAACGTGTGTATAAAATATGGAAATTAGGAAGTTGGTCCGTAAATATTTTTGTTTTTTATCGTTTTTACTAAATTTCTTTTGTTACCGTAAATAATTTCTTTTATTTAAGATTTGTCCATTTAGTACTTCCCAAATACTCCGGTTCAAAGGTTCTTCAATTTTGTGAGGGTTATTTTGGTAAAATATTCGAGTAGCGTGTGCACACATGTCCCCTCACACGGAATGCAGCTACCAAGCTCCAAAACCACTTTATAAGCGCTATTACAGCGAAACCGAAATTGGAATTGCAATTTGAATTTTGAAAGAGAGAGCGAGAGAGAGATCGTGGTGGACGGAATAGCGAGAAGGTCAAGATCGGAAGAAATGGCGGCAAACAACAACAAGTTCATCATCGGCGAGGTATGCTTTAGCTAAAAATAAAGTGAAACAGAGTAAGTACAATGTAGTTGATCATTGCTCATTGCTAGAGCTGTGTTTATAAAGATTAGTGTTGACTATATTCTCTATCTAATGATACAATATGATTCATATCTGGCAGCTATATTAGCACAATCGGAGTTGATTTTGTCTGAGTAACTGTTATCGTAGAAATGAGTTTCCAATCTAATCATTTTATTTTTCTTTTCTGTAGAAAATTCGTACTGTGGAGTAAGACAATAAAACCACTAAACTTCAAATTGTGAGTGTTCTTTGAGAGTCTTTTGTTGCAAACCAAACCTCCAAATCTGAAATGATGATGTGAAATATTGTGGCAGGCTGGCTTCTTTTTTTCATCTCTTTTATATGTTCAAGCTTTAATATGTTGGCTTTATATGACACATTGGCCTCTGATATATTGAGAAGTGTTTATTCTTCGCATTGTCATTTGTCTAATGAAGCTTTCTTTTTAAAAGACTCATTATCTAACTATTAAAACTAAGTAAAAATTGTCTATATAAAGATGAGAGAGGAAGATATATATTTACTAGACATCAATCCAAAACTCTACGAAAGAAAAGTTCATAACAAAGTTAACAACTTAAGGTTATTTGATTTAAAATTTTCTTCTAAGTTTCCAAATCATGTCATGGTCAACTCTTCAGATTGGGGAAAGTTGCCTAAGTATTTACTAGAGAAAGTTTGTAGTCATCTTATATGTGACAAAAATGATTAAACCATGTCTCATTAGTGATCAGATAACTATTGTATTCAATTTCCGCAAAACAAAAAAAAAAACTTTTATTATATTTTCTAGACAGAAGAGGGAATTTGTTTTCTATTATTTTTGGGAGATATATATCCTAGTACTGGAAAGAGTGGGGAGTAATAGTAAAGAACGTCTATATAAATGTGAGAGGGGAAGATTATATATTTACTAAACATCAATCCAAAACTCCACAGGCTAAGAAAGAAAAGTTCATGACATAGTTAACAACTTGACATTGTTTGATAAAAAAAATTCTTCCATGTTTTCAAATCATGGATTCTTCAAGGCAAAGTTGTTAGTAGACAATGTGCATTTCAGTCTTGTTGTATGTAATGAAAGTCTTTGGCAAAAGAATTTATAAGAAAACACTATAGGCTAACAAGTTATTCACTTTTATTGGCTTACACATGCAAAGAAGAGAGGCAAAGTTGTTGGTAGACTATGTGCATTTCAGTCTTGTTTGTATGTTTTGAAAGTCTCTGGCAAAAGAATTCATAAGAAAACGCTATAGCTAACAAGTTATCCACTCTTATTGGCTTACAGATGCAAGGAAGAGACACGATGTTTATGAGACATGAGAAATTTGGTGTTTATAGATGAATATTTCATAGTAATCCTTATAAATCCACTTCTTCTTCTTTTAATGGTGAAGAAGTAGACTTCACTTCTTTTTAATAAATGATTACCTGCACTTGCGCTACGTAAGAATCTTTCAAGAAATAGATTACAATAGTGCATGAATCTGTGGATAACTCATTTATACATCATCAAGTATAATAGTTTGATTCAGAGGTAGACTGTCTCGATATGGATGTAAACTAATTCGAGATCAAGTATGGTCTAGTAATGGATGGAGTGTTTATGTTTGCATCGAATATAGCTAGTCAATCGACTTTTTATATCTGTACATTGATATATTCTCATAATTTTATCATTGTGTTATCATTTCTCTTACAAAATTTTGAGTGTCGGTGATGATCCCAAACAAGTAGGATTAGGATTTCGTGTTAATTGATTCTACCAATAAAACTCCAAAATTTCAAAATTAGGGTAGCAAATTTGAGAAATTTGCCTGGTTTATTTGGACCAAAGTATTGTGTTGCCCGCTCGCTCTCGAGTTAAGACATTTAGAATGGGTTGACTTCTGTAATAAAGAGGCGAGAGGTTGATTATCCTGAATTAGATCGTTTCAGCATGGCAGATTCATGTATTATTGAATTCATGTACATTTTCTAAAGCTCGACTTACATGAACATGCATTATTATCAAACATACAAAGTCAAGCTGAAGGTCCTAGAGGAGGGTGAATAGGCCCTGACAACTTTTTGCTCTATCCCGTGCACAAAGATAACAAAGATTTGGCTATCCTGTTTGCTGTGAGACTAAGTCGTGTAAATAAAAATGCAAGTACTGAAAGTAAAAGATATAACAGCAGTTTTTTTTTTTATACGCAGAAACTCTGCAACAATAGAGAAAAATTGCGTGTCTCTAACTTTTGAGAGACAAACTTTTTCACTATTGTAAAGATACTTCTTACAAGACTCACAACTAAGAGGATGACACAAAACCCAGCTGGTCACCTAAGGCTCAAGTCATGTGGTCACAGATTGGTTTGCCACACGGCCCACACCATCCTAGACTAACTTAGAGCTCAAGGTACGAATAGACTAATATTTTGCTAAAAAGGTTTGAAATTCAAACACTTAAAAACTTAGGCAAATACATTTGAATATGCACATAGTCAGACCCAACAGATAGGATAGATACAACAGGGTATTCATCTAATCTGGATGGCAAGCATGGCTGCCATCCTTACTGAATGAATGTGATGAACATACATAAACTACTTGATGCACATGAGATCTATCAGGTTCTTCATTCTTCACTTGAGCAATCCTTGCTATCAGGCTACAACATGTAACATGTAGCATGTATCCTTGTGTTTTGATCATAAATGGATAGCCAACAATTCTTATACCAACACAAGCATTAATCTTTTTTTCTTTTCTTTTTTTTTGGGTAAGCGGGTTAAGAGCTAACCCATCGCTCTTACCCGAAAATTTATTGACATGAAAAAGAGAGATACAAAGCAAGGGGGACTACACCAAAATCTTGCTAACAGAGAGTACAAAACTAACAAGAGTCTTAATTGAAATACAAAAATGGCCCCTAAAAAAGAGACTTTAGAACTATGAAAACCTGTAGGTAGGCCGACCTGAGAGGTCATGACCGAATGGCAAATGAAGGAAAGGAGGTAAAGAATCCCACCAAGAAGAACCCTCTGAATTTGCACCATAATTAGTTAGCTTATCGGCAACCGAGTTACCTTCCATGTATATATGTGAGATGTGAACATTCATTTGGCGAGCAGTATGCATGCAATTTCCCTAAGCTATACGCAATCGCCATGGAACTGACAAAGGCATATTGAAATATGTTAACAATAACAACGAATCAACCTTTAACCAAAGATTGTGCCACTGATTAGCCCAGGCAATGTGCACTGCCTCGATAACTGCTAACATCTCAGCATCAATCGCACTAGACACATGAGCACGAGCTGCAAAAGCACCTAGAAAAGATCCCTTATGATTTCTAAAAATACCGCCATAACCTGAGTGAGCCTGGTCACAAAATGATCCGTCTATAACACAAGCATTAATCTTCCTTAGTCACTAATGGAAAGAAAAGGCTTTTTTTCGTTTGCCAACTATATTCTTGGCATATGATCGAATAATTAATAGCCGTAGATGACTTGAGCTTAGTAAAGCATGAGACTGATCATATACTAACTCACCACCTAATTCGATTTCGATCGTCCAAACGATGGAATGCCGCCATGCGACAGATCGATTTGGTTGCTGCCAGAGTGCGACATTTCAATCCATAGCTTAGAAGCAAATTCAGTTAGCTACTTGAAGTTCAACATCTTCTTTGAACTTCGCATGTATTGTGATTTGTGAGCACATCTAGTGATAGAGCATCAATTTTAGAATACATCTAAACTTGTGGAATACTAGCCAAAAGCATCGAACAAATTCTACTTATGACTTCACTCGGCTTTCGATTTTAAAACCCTCGATCATAAACAAAAATCCGTTAAGAATATTTCATCAATCGGAACCTGTATGTTTTGGTACTTACGTAGGTGGGAGGTGCCCTGAAGGACCAATAATCGCTAAGACAAATATCATATATAACTAGAACATCCATATATTTGGTGTACCATAGAATTTTCATTACCACAATTACCAAGAGATTTGTGAATGGAATTTTAGTTAATTTCTTTTATTAAGAACGGTACAGCCCAATGTTTGCACGCCTCGGCTAGGAGTGTAAATACTAGCTTAATTGTCAGTGAGCCGTGGCTTGGTTGGTTAAGGTGTTTAACTAACAACTTTGAGGTCACGGGTTCAAACCTCACGGACATATGTAAGGTGTGTGAGTTATTAATAAAACTTTTTTAAAAATAAAAAATAAAAAAAAATAAAAAAATACTAGCTTAATTAGGCACAAGATATCGCAGTCTAGGGTTTTTGGTTTTAGAAAACAATGATGAAACTAATAAGAGAAGATGCAATCCACCCTGACAATCACTCACAAGACAATTTGCTGAGTTCTAGTCCAATTAATCTAGATGAAGATGCTCAGGTTGGCTCGGTACGCTTGAAACACAACCTATTACCCTTTCTTACTTTGTACGCTAGGCAGGAAGTGCTCTACACCTAGACTATTCTCAAGCAAATGCAACCTAAAGGTACGCTTATTAGGTTTAACACGCAGAGATCCTTAAGTTCTAAAAGGGTTTGAGACATCACAAGGCATCGCAATAAACTTAGCGCCTTGCTAAACCTAGGACTTAGTTTACTTGCTAGCGAAAACTAACAATCGCTTCTCTAGATAGTTTGAGGAGTCCGATATTGACACTGGCATCAAACTATCAAAGCCATAGAACC
>NC_020497.1:22773656-22859516 GCF_000184155.1 Fragaria vesca subsp. vesca | reverse complement strand
GGCAGATGGTGATAGCACAGGGCTTTTATATTGCTTCCTTCAACCAATCCTACTTGATTTAGGTTTCCCTTCGACCAATGGAAGTGCGCCAACTCATTTAATTCTTCATAATCAGTTCCCATCGAGATAATAAGTTGGAATATGAAGTACAAACTCGACCATGGGCTTCCTAGTGTGATTTGGGCCTCAAAATACAAATTCCCGTCAAAGGTCAGATTCAGGCGCAGTTTGACCTTCCGACACTAAATCGGCCATAACTTCTTCTAGAAAAATGCTATTCACGAACCGTAAAATGCTACGGAAAGTTGACATCCGTAGCTTTCTAATGGTATGAGGCTCATGATCTGATTCATCCTTAGCTGTCCTCAGTGCTCTGTCGAAGTAGGCTGATCTGCAAAGGCAGATTTCTGAATTTTGCCTTCCACTCCCTCTTTTCCTTCTTTTCTTCTTATTTGTTTCGGAACACCTAGAAAACAAATAAACAAAGTAAATAACTAGAAAATACACCGAACAAACAAAGAAAGTATAGAGGATTTTGATACAAATAATATATAATTATGCACCTATCAATATCGCAGTCTAGGGTTTGGGGAAGCCATGGAGGATCCGGCCAAGAAATCGTTGTACATATGTAGCCTGGAGGCGTACCTGATCGCTAACGTGATGTCAGGCTGCTACAGTGTCCAGTCTATCAACTTAACCGAGCTGCTCTCCTTTTCCTCTACTCCGATCGCCATCTCCTTTACCAGATCACGACGAACCAAAAAAATAGCTATGATGAGTCAAGACGACGAAAACCATATTCTGCGAGGAGCTGATTCTCTTCGAGGCGAATTGGTTCCTTACCGCATGAGTTTCGGTGTGTTTGGATCTCAGATTGTTCTCTCCGGCGGAGTTGAACAACCAAGACGACGTGAATCGATCTTCCGACTTCTATGTGTTGGAGACCAATCCCAAGTTGCGAAGAGTTAAGAAGCTCAGCATCATCAAAGCTGAAAGAGGCAAATCCAAAGCCAAAGCTCGTGATGATTTCAGTATTCCACAATTACAATCACCAAAAGGACGTCCCAAGCTGATGGAGATCCAGGGTGAATTCTACGTTCTCGATCTATATCCTGAACGAGTCTCCTACATGTGCTTTGAGGTATTTGATACCAAAACCGGATTATGGGCGTCTCTTCCGGATCTTCCGCCCCCGATTAGGGAATCTACAGGACGTCTCTCTTGTGTAGTTGTGGGCACCAACCTCTTGGTGTCTTCCGGCATGACTCCAGTCTTCTACTGCTTTGAAGTGGCGGAGCCTACCGGACCATGGAAGAGTTTAGGCGAGCCTCTATCTCTTGGGATCAGATGTTTTTGATAAGCTTCCCTATGACATTGAACTTGGAGGAGGATAATTGTAAGTTATTGCTTTCCCACTACGAGGAAAGTATAGATGTCTTCCACATCAACTTCTCCAATCCTGTTTTTCTGGAGTATGTTGCTACCATAGAGGTGGATACTGAATTTCAACCCTTCTCATCCACTATTACCCATCTTAGAGGTCTTAAAGTTTGCTTTGTGTTGGTAAATGCCGCTTTATATAATAAGGCTCGTGGGGTAATATTCACATTCGAAATTTCTTTTTCAAACTACTCTGAACTCCTAGCAGCAGTCGTAGTGATGATCCATATATATTTCCGTATAGTTTACCCCTCCATCTCGAATGTACATTAATTCTTCTCTGCCAAAACCCTAGGCTGGCGCACCTTCGAATACCACTGGCCGCATGAGGACGCTTATCCCTTTTTTTTTCTTTTTCTTTTTTGAAATTACGCTTATCCCACTTATGCACAAGTGAAGTAATCGGTTTAGCTGTGCTCCCACTCCATCACCGGGTAAGTTACCTAGTTAATTACTTGATGATGATGCTCATTTCATGTGTTGTGATTTGTGTTACTTTATGTTCAAGCGTATGTAATGTCTCTTGATCCAGCGTTACATTAGGACAATAGGAGAACGCATCTATGCAAAACTTGTGGAGCTTACTGTCCTAATATAGAAGATGTCAATCGCCACTTATCTATCAATAAGTGTTGCAAATCTGCGCAGCAACTCGTCCAATACAAATTCTGCAGATGTTACTTTCCCAAACAAGAATTGTTTGCTCACTTCGATACCAGTGTGAGTTGTAAATCAAAATTTATAGGTAACATTTGAAAGCAAGGACGAGGGTCGACGTTGTGCATTTTAATCAACCTTATGTATGAGTGAAGGAGTAAGGCTTAGCTTGCAATTTACAAAAGTTTTGGCTAAGTGAAAAGGAGAGAGGTCGAAAACACGATACTTTCTTGGATGAAAGTTTTCTTGATATTTCTCGAATTCGCATAAGACCAAATTGGCTTGTTTTCATTCAATTACAACTTTGACTGATACCACATAGTGACATTGCTTTCTGTTTTTTTTTCAACGACCAAAAATGCTAGTCACGATCTCAATTACAAATGGAAAACTATGTCACACAACTAAAGCTAAATAGCTAAGCTAAGCTTCCATCATAACATTCACTCCCACAACCCCTCTTTTTCTTTTTTTTCCTTCCCATATGGTACTTCTAAAAAAACGAAGAAGTTATAAGTACGGAGAAAAATGAATCCTCCAAAAAATCCTAAATGGAGTAACTCCATAGTGACACATCAGCATAACCTTCCATGTCATCGCCGCCGTAGCCACTATATTGAGGAGGCGGCAGTAGCATCCCTTCCGCCATGTTGGCCAGCAACCCCGGCATCCCAAACACATCCTCCTCGACGTCCATATAAAACACCGGTTGTTCCGATTCCGCTTCCACCGCCTCCGCCGCTTTCGACACAACTTCCGATTCCTCCCCATTAGGCCGAAACGCCTCCGCCGCCTCGGCAGCCGCCGTCTGTATGTCCTTAGCACTATTAGAAGCCGGCACTGGCAGCCGCCACGCCGAGTCGGCAAAGTTCAAACACGCAGACCGGCCCCTCAAGGCAATCGCCGCCACGTCGTGCGCACGCGCAGCCATTTCGGCAGTGGGGAAAGTCCCAAGCCAAATCCTCGTCTTCTTGTTCGGCTCACGAACCTCGCAAACCCACTTGCCGGAGTTTCTCCTCCTCACGCCGCGGTACACCGGGTGCCTCGTCTCCTTGAATTTCTTCCTTCCCGCCCTCTTCTTCGGGTACGTCCCCGCCAGCATGACCTCCTCGTCTGACAAGGCCATCCGTCCAACCCCGCCGCTGTTGTTATCGGAATGAGACGAAGATTCCAGCAAATCCGAACCAACTGGGTTGTGATCATAGTACTGAGACAAAGCTGAGAAACCACCATCCATTACTACTGAATTACTGAGCTGAAGATGCTGAAGACTAATCAAGTACTGGGTATGAATGTATGATCTGAGATTGACTGATGAAATGAGTAGTAGTAGCTTTTGAAAGTTATAAATGATCTGAGATTCGATGTACTTATGGATTGGGTGGGTAAGTGTGTTTATATATGTATATAGGTAAGTGTGCTTTTCAGGGGTTCCAGATATCAGAGAAAACGCGAACACGGAATTGATAAGCTGCCAGCAATGGAGGAGGATGGGTTAAGGAACAGCTGGAGTTAGGAGTTAGGAGGCCAAGTGGCTTGGGTATGGGCTTTTGGATGTGTCTAGCTAGTGTGGGATCAGTGTTTTGACCGGTGGATATTAGTGTACGGCACTGTGGAGGAAAGTGAATATATCGTGGAGCAAGAGATCTCATGGTCAAAGGTCCGTCTCCATCACTCGTGACTTGTTCTACTTGTTTAACATTATTTCTTGCAACCCCAAAAAGGCTTCATATCATTATCTATTTGACTACTTCTTCCTGCTAGTTGTACTACTTGGAGGAGACATCAACTACTCGCCGATTATGGGTATTTTGTAGCATTACGATTCATTTATCTGTGTTTAAGTTCTCTTATTAGTTGTGTTTGCAATTGTGTATCGTGTGACATATAGAATCGAACACATCGATATTAGAAAGTAGTTTACGGAGCATGTACAAGAATCGAACCATCTATTAGTTATAAATTGTGATTGTATACACATATTTGACTCGTTATTTATCTTGGTTGATGGATATGTATGTCTGAACACAATAACATAATTCAAAAATGTATTCTCATAAATAGACAGTTAACTAAAGTTACATGTTGTTGAATTCTTTTTCAACTATTGACTTCTTTCCATACACACGATGTGAATTGTGCTAGGTATGTATTTAAACTGAACAAACATGTAAAAATATAAATTGATGTTGTCATCGTTGATTATGTTGGTTGAGCTGTTAATAATATTTTTGGATCTCCAATATGCTTGCACATAAAATAATCATGAGACAATATTATTCTTAGGCGGTGATTAAACGCAAAAGCTTGAGTTGTTTCCACACAGATTCAATAAATTAAAGAGAAAAACACTAAGAAAAATGAATTAAATTAGTCTCTCATCAGTCACAATATATTGACCAATAAGAAAAACAAACGAAGTGTGAACATATCTTTGTAGAGAGAAGAAGCGGGAGTTGACCTGCCGAGGAATTGAAAAGAAAAAAGATCGGGCAAGTAGAGGAGGAGGGAGCGTGCAACGAGCGTCTGAGAAGGTCGTTGGAAACTACGGCGGGAAGAAGGGCGGTGGGTGACGTGGCGATAAGTACGAGCAAGCACCTTTTTGAAACGAATCCAAAAGAAAAATTAGAAACAACTGCCACACACGGTTTCGACAGTTATAATAACTGCCTTCTGGATTCCAGTTGGCGGTTTGGATTTGCCCATTTTCTCCCACATTTTTCCCGCGTAAACGCGTGGACCACGTGCTCTAATTGAATGTTTCTTGAACCCAACACTTCTGGGCCGCTTATCGTCACCATCCTTTTGGGCCCCACCCAGTTTTCCTCAGTTTGGACTTAGTTGGGAAGTTTTGAGAAGAAACTGATCCGTGTCAAATGTCAAGGTCAGAAGGTCTTGGCTATTTTGATGAAAGAATTGAATCCTTATCCTTATAGGATTACTATAATTAACCCCAGGTTCAGGACTCTTCTGGAATTGACTGGTACCTACTTGGATCCTTCATGAGTAAGAAAAAGTGGTACATGGCTTCTGGGGTGTGCAACGAGTCATCGCGTCTCGGGTTTGATAGTATACATGACGAGGATGATGACGTTGAGGGGGTAAAAACTAAAAAGGTTCACGTTTGCTTGATTGGGCTGTTGGGGATTCATTCTTTTGAGCCCAATTATTGATGGTGTGGTTAAACTACAGGCCTGGAGTTCTACAAGTATTGGGCTTATTATGAATCAATGCAGCGTCACCTAACTCATGCATATGCTTATCTACTTCTACAGGTTCTACTAATCATCATCTAAGCCTAATGACCCCTGCTAACACTTCCAGTATCCAGTTTTTGCAGCCGATCATAAGAGGGAGGTTTGATGGTGTTTTAGAGTTTTACTGTTTGGCTCCGAGAGAGGATTTGGGATCAAACATTTACTGCTTTTCTCTAATGCATCGGATGCCACCCATGGAGCACGTCATTGAGATAAAGTGGTTATAGAAAAGATTAACCCAAAATTAGTCACTGAGGTCACTAACCATGGTCTCTGTACTATTTTCTATTTCATCTTATGGAACCAAAGATGAAGTTGGACCCAAAGAACCAAGATAAGTCATCATAAACCTCCTATCCAAATGTGTCTAACACAGCCTCCTTCAAGTTTGAGGTCATTTCCACGATCGAGCTTCTAAGTTTGATTGAGCTCCACAACAAACATCACTCTGTTTGGACATTGTATACTAGCTTGAAATTAGTAAGTTTTCCTTGTTTTCTTTATGAAACTTTCATTTGATCTTGATCATTCTAGTCGCTATTGAGCTAGGAAAAATCGTGGGTGGTTTAATGTCACCCATTCAAGTAAAGAGTAAGAGATTGTGACTGTTTTGTCTTGATAGATGAAACAAACATGTTGTTAGCCTCAACTCCCGGACAAGTTGTCCTCGATCATATATGTTGATACTCATCTTCGTCTTCGTCTTCATCTTCTTCAAAAAAGAGGCCGGTACTGTAAAGCTTCCTGTCTTTTCCCCTGATTCTATTACGTTTTGCGTCCACTTATTTGTCCTCCAGATATATCTTATAGCCTCAACTCCCGGACAAGTTGTCCTCGATCATATATCTTGATATTCGTCTTCGTCTTCGTCTTCATCTTCTTCAAAAAAGAGGCCGGTACTGTAAAGCCTCCTGTCTTTTCCCTTGATTCTATTATGTTTTGCGTCCACTTATTTGTCCTCCAGATATATCTTATAGCCGCTATAGCAATAGTGATACTGCACTGATGAAAGAAAACAAAAGAGCAGAGACCACAGAAGCCATTGTAATAGTGTTTCTAAGATCCGGCAAATTTCGGAAAGCATATTATATGTTGTGCGGCTTAAAGCTTCCGGCCCCTACACCCCTGTTACCCACCGCTCATATTTAACCTAATTGGAGTTTGGACCCCATCTTCCTCCCGCACCCTAAGTTTTGGCCAATTTCCTCGGAGTTTTCTTGGTAATGATTTATGCCCTAGAAATTTAATCATGTGTGCAGGTCGTATTGTAATGTATAGGTTCTTTTGTTGTATATAGGACAATGGTTATTTCGGCATATGCAGACTTGCAGCTAGCTATAATTCAACGTTACTTGTGAGTCTTATATTTGTATGTATAATATATGAGTCCTCTCTTTTGGTGCATGTAGGAACAATAAATTGAACCGATAATCTTCATATTATAGAAAATTGAACCGACAATACTTATGCGAAACGTTGAGATAATAAGATGTGTAACAACCGAGTCAGGTTGTAAATATATATAATGGTTTCATTCAAACCCCATTTTCTTTCTTTTCAAATGATTTGTTATGTTTTTTCATATATATGATTAAGGGCAACATCTTCAGTATACGACGTGTATCTTTACATATATACATATATGATCAGGATTAGAGGAAATAATATAGAAACATGGTGGTCAAAGATATAAATTGTCATGAACGGTTAAAATTGTGTCGTGTAAATACACGTTATGCATATAAAAATTTTCCGTAATTAAGTGAAACACAGCATTAGCTCTTTTGTCTCTCTCCTGCAGCAGGGAACTTTGCTCCTGCTGTCATTTGTCTAACACTCACCTTCCTATGTAGTACTAATGCTGTCAAAAGCCATGTGATCGAGACATGACACAACTGTTCTACAATCAAGTTGCAACGATTGATGAGGATGATCAAGTGATGGACAACTACTTTGAATCTTGAGTGTGAAAAAAGTTGTAGACTTCACCCTATGTCTTGCGGTCATAAAAATACCAAGATTGTTAGCTATCCGTTTAGTTTAGTATCCTTTAGTTGGTTATTGAGAATTTCACTGAAGATTAAAAGGGTACAGTAAATAAACTAACTCCAGGAATACCGTTATACCAGCCCATTGCAACACACTAAATTTGTTTCAGTTGATATTACAGTATGCATTGTTCTGTGATCATAACTCATAACTGAACTTACAAAAAAGACAAAGATAATTCAAGCACACAAATTTGGGGTCGCAGGAATAACCCAGAAACACATAGTTTCTTAACATACAATTGAAGATGTGATCAGCAGTTAACATAAACGAATATGATAACCCTGTGTTTGGCTAGCTCGATCGTTATTGATCAGCTGTAGCGAGCTAGTGAATACTGATCATCCTGAATGTTGTTGATCTGTTGTTATATATTGGAGTGGATTCCAAATTTACAACAGTCCAGATAATCGTGATGATTGAAGAAATGGAGCCATCTGTGTGATTCTTTGAGATATGGGTAATGAACAAGAACGACAAGGCTGTCAGCGACTAGCATGGTCCGCCACCAACGTTTTGTACCTCTGCACTGCAAGCCTGCATGAATCTAGCGACTCCGATTTGTTCATCTTTTCATCACTCAGATTGCTGAAACTAGCTAGCTAGCTTATCACTTTTCTCAAATTCAAAAACCAATAATACGCCATACTGGTTCTGGCATGGGGTTCAAACCTCTGCAACTAACATGTATTTTTCGAGTTCTAGCATAAAAACACAAGAAAGAAACAATGAAAAATCCACAGTTTTGCTCTTGAATATGATCGATCTACTAACCATTTACCGTAGCTTTCATCGATTTTTCCCCTTTTATTTCCAAAGATTGAACAGTAGGTTCAAAGCAGCAGTGACTAGTATGTGAAGTGTATAATTTGGGAGCATGAAATGATGGGATGCCCTAAATCTTTGGCACAAACTTTGCATCTAATTGTCTGGAAACTTTACTCAATGGTCAGTAGTCGTACCTTATACCTACCGCCGGAGACCATGATGAGTAAGGTGCTATTATTTAAGTGTAATGGAAAAAAGAAAGGAGATCTTCAGCAGAGATCTAGATTTGCTTGTCGATCCGACTCGATCACCTAATTAATCCACTTCAGAGAACCAGAAATTAGCCCCGGCCAACCCTGTGAAGAGATTTAAAGATAGACACTTCTAAAAAATCAAGAAAAAAAACAATTTAACTATAGAAAATTAGAAATACAGCTCAAATATATATATAGTGAACTGAGAGTATGATCTGAGATTCTGAGTGATAGGCCGGGTGAGATTCTGAGTGATAGGCCGGGTCAGACAGATCTGCATCTTTTGAACTAATTTTAAGAGTGCATGCATGCAGGAGTCAACTGAAGGTATGATCTGATTTGAAACTATTCAAACAGACCATAACGGCCTGATTTGATCTAGTCACCACCTTGTAGCTATAATCATAATGATGCACTTTCTAGAGAAACAAAAAGGGGCGTGGTAACATATATACAAAGTGAACTGAGGGTACAATCTGAGCGTGGTCACTCTGATTCGGATGTTTTGGATTAATCTTAGGACAACATGGATACAGTAGTCTATCTGCACTATTCTGTTTTTTCAGCTGTTCTTTAATAATAGCTGCAAAAAAATAAAACTAAAAATTAAAAAAATAATTATTTAGATTATAGCTGAATAGTGCAGACGACTACTGCACGCATGTTGCCCTACGATTAATCCAAAACACACATATTAGAGTCGATCACTATCAGATCGTACCCTCAGTTCACTATGTATATACCTTAACATGCCTATTTTTGCCTTTTCTTTCTTCTCACTTGTTCTTGAATGATGAGAAGTGATAATAGCAACCTTGAAGACATGCAAGGTGATGAAGTATTGAAGCTCATTTCAAGTTTCATTCCATGGCTGCCCTATTTATATATGCTTTCAACGATCTGTACAGTTTTCATTCAATTATTTTCATAATTGATTGTGCCAGCCGCTTTAGCAACAGTAGTCTTTGATCGACCTCAAAACTAATGAGTGGATTGAACCTGCCTATATCGATCCACATCTCATTCATTGGCCATTATTCGATTCGGACAGCTGACAGCATTTTGGAATTGGAATTGGAGCTGAGCTTTTTTTTCTTCTTTTTCTTTTATTAGTTTAGAATCATCTCGGTACCGAATTTTGGACCACAATTGTCATCTCCTCCTCTTCAAGCAAGACTAGTTCGACCACAAATAACCTAAACCTAATTTTCAGAAAAATGATGATCGATTCAGACATGCACCATCTCTCTGCCTACTCTAGAAACAGTTAAGGTAGACAAGACAAGTCGCCCTTTTCCTTGAAAAAGAATTAATCATGATCTTGGCCCAGTATCTCTTATCTCTTTTTACTGTTTTCGATCTGATGAATGCTTATCGTTAAAGCTGAAATTTAAACAGCGCGGCATTGCTAATGCAGTAAAAAGTTTCATTTTACCCCTTGGCTGATACAATCATGTCAGAGCATCATATATCATGTATAATCCAAGGCAATTTTAAAGCTCGTCTGACTAATTATTTATGCATGTGGTCCTCCATCTGAGCTCTTGTGAGACAGGTTGGGGCTGTAGAGTTAATAAGACCCCTCAAACCCTAGCTAGAATCCGACCGATTTCCGATAAAGTCGGGTTTACCAATTACCAGTTCCGACCATCATCTTGAGAGGAAGAGTTCCGACCATCGTCCCAGTCAATACAAATGTTAGTAGAAAGCTTGAGTTGGTAGTAGCTAGCTTTATGATTGTGTTTTTATCTGTCATTTCTTTGCTTGAGGAATTAATTAACGAAAGTTTATTCAAACCTTTAAGCTTTTCTCTTCAGACAAAGGAAGAAACAAGGGAGAGATATGTCCGTGTACAATTGAAACTTAGTTGGGTTTGGGAATTAGGTTAATTATTGAAAGAAAGCGATAGATGAAACTGCCTTTAGCTTTACTTGTTGGACTGTCCTGCATCCTGGCTCTCTCGCTCGTTAACCGAGAAAGTAAACTTTTTCCGGCCTCTGCCTCTGTGCGCCTTGTTGTCCCTTGGCCCCTTGGGGGTCGATATGCTACGTACATATACTCATATACATACATTTAACTGATTTAAGTAAATCGTATATCTAAGTCTCTGTGTTGTTTCCATGTATAGATGATGACTGTGTTAGTCCACTATAAGGGCTAGTTTGGTATTGTTGTAACCAGTGGTGTAGCCAGAAATCTTTTACAAGAGGGTCAAATTTTAGATAACTTTTCATATATCACATAAAATTCTAGATAATGGTTTCTTAGGCATACCGGCCAGTCATTCTAGAGCTATTATTGAGGAGGAACTTGAAAAAAATTTCAATAACAAAAAAAAACAGGGCTTGAAATTTATAGTAGATTTGGACCGCTGTATAACTTAGTCCCATAATCTTAATTTATTTCGCATGGGTAGTAACAATTTTAGCTAATGCTAAATTATGGGAAATGGAATAGAGACGAAGGCTGACATGCGACGATGTACATAGTTTTGGAATATTAAGACAAAATAATAAGAAAAATATGGTTGGAAATAAAAATGAAGAAAAGAAAAAAATACATGATAGAATTTAACCTTTTAGGTAGATTTGTAAGTGTTTGGCATAAGACATATCTATTTTTTTTTTAGCTCATTGTTTTAAGAAAATGAAGATAGATTGGCTTATATTTCTATCTGTCTTTGTGTCATAGACTCGTATAAATATGTAGTGTTATGATAGCATGTATGATAAGAAATAAAAAATTCAACCAATGAGAAACATAGTAAAAACTTGAGAAGGGTCAATTGTCCCCTTTGGCCTTATTGAGGCTACGCCACTGGCTGTGACTTAAAAAAAAAACTGTTGTTGCTGTACTGCGAAAATAATCAGCTGTAAATTAAAACAGTTTTGTGTTTGGTAAATATTAGTTTTAAAAGTGTTGCCAAGATAAAATTTATTAATTTTTAGTGTTTTTAGTAACAACTGTTTTTAAAAGTAACATGTTAGGTTGCTTCTAAAAGTTGCTGCCAGTGACTTGTAATTTTTTTTAAAAAAACTGATTTTCTTTTATTTATCAAACACTATAAGATCTAAAAGTTCGGATAGAAGCTGATATTTTTAAAAGTGAAATTGTACCAAACTAGGCCTAATTAACTTGTATGTAATCACTAATTAATTCTAATAAAACCAAGCAAAGAATGAATGAAATCGAATCGATTGCGTATGTATACATTTTTTTGGCGTTATGCTCAACCTGTGGAGCGATCTAATGATTTCAAGATTTTATTTTTGAAGTTAATCAACAACTCAATTTGTAATTTTAATATATAAATACGAAATGTCCAATTCCAAATTAGTTCAATTATTGAAATGACATGAATACTTGTAATCAAAGATCACACTCATCACATCATCTTCTACAACCAAATCCAAAGTGATGAATATGCTCCAACTGTTCATTTTAGCATATATAGTATTTGACCGTTTTGTCATACTCGTGAATCAAACTCGAGATTGGAATGTTGACCTCAAATATTGTTAGTTAAGAGTCATACATATCTATTCCAAATCGAAAACTTATAGAGTAACTCATTCCAACGTATGACTATTTAAGGGACCAAGTGCCCTCTTTAACAGTAATTAGCTATTTTACATAGTTATTTGGGATACCAAATACAAAGAATACAACTATGGCATCGGAGTGATATAAATCCACACTCAACGAACTTCTCTTTGACACCCTATGTATAATTTCTCTCTTGACAAGTACCCGAGTATTTCATCAATAGAGTTGATGGAGTCACTTGTGCTTCTTATATTTTCAACACTCTGCCACAGAAACAACCTACATAGTTGATAATTCTTTCAAGCACAATCTCAATTAACATGTATTTTTACAATTTGTGAAGTATATATTGAGTTTGGAATTGTGTTGACACGATCGAGCCTCAACGTCTCAAGTTGGAGCCGAACGTCTCCTAGCATCCACTGAGAGCAACGAACTATTGTTGATATTACACTAGCTAGTAGCTTAAATCCAAACTAGAAAATATCAAGTTCCATTAGGAGCTTGGAATCTTTCCAAATTTGGATGGATGCGTGGGAGAACGACCAGGCCACACTCAGATTGTCAGCCTAGAGGCCCGCCGCACACGTGGCAGCATGTTGTTTCTTTGTGAGACTTCACGTGGCAGCATCATGTTCTTGTAATCTTGTATATACCCCAGCCTCCCTCGGGGCCTCTACTAGTTGCTGCAACTGCTCAAACGAAACTAGCTACTACCATACAGAAAAAACACTACCATATTGAGCACTGCTCATCATCGCCTGGGTCGACTAGGTCTAACACTGTTTATACACATGTACGACACTGTCCCTGGGCCCCGACTCCTCTAGCTAGCTGTATATCTTCTCGAAGTTCTATGAGATGCACTAGTCAAACCCTTTATGTGCAGATATCGGAAGAGTAGTGTTCTAACCTAAATAGCTACGAGTACACAGTAAGTATATGTGATTTGAGTATCTAGATTTTATTGAACTCGACGGTGATAGCTATATGCTAGGTTTATAACAATTAAGTTATAAGGACATTTACGTCATTCTCATTCTAAGCCTTATATGTAATTGTTATAACCCTCATTCTCGATCAATCAATATAGACATAATGTAGCCTCCACAACCTTCTCCCCCTCCTTTACTGTTTTCAGCCATTACTTTCAATAAACCATGATTTTTAGTATGGTATCAGAGCAGGTTACATATGTTCACGTGTGAAGCCCAATGGCCACACAAACTTCACTTCAACCCAGATGTTATCCACGTGTTAGGTTTGAAACTTCGTCACACGTGCGGGGACTTGTTGAGATATTCATCTCACATCGGGAATATGAGACATTATTTGTGGGTTTATAAGAGTTTGAGCCTTTCCACCCATTGTCAATTGGTTTTGGATATGAACCCCAGACTACTTAATATGTAGTGTGTAGTGGATGCAGCCTTTTAGATTTTTCAGTATATATGCAAAGTCAAATATCAACAAATTTTTCAAGTTCAAGAAGAATTTTCAGTTTTTCCACCTATTATGGTTTGTTTGATGCACTGCTACCCTTGTTGTCCTCCTTTATGCTGCCTCATTTGTTGCCATTATGAGGGTTATAAGAAACCATTATGTTGCCAACTTAGCATATAGCCATTATGTGGCACTGCTACCCAGTCATTTGCTGTTGTCCTCCTTATAACCCTCATTCTCAATCAAGTATCTTCTACTCTTCTGATATCATTAAGACTATTTTCCTTCTGTACTTGCAACAAATGTGATAAACACTGGAATCACCCTTGCAACAAATGTGATAAGTACAGAAGGAAAATAGTCTTAATGATATCAAGTTGTTGGGTTCTTAAATTGGGTGTTATCTTGAAATAGGTTTAACTGTGTATTTCTCTAACCATTATGCTTGTTCCCTATATGCTATATGATAAGTTTATAACAATTAAGTCGCAAGGACATTTACTTTATTCTCATTCTAAGTCTTATATGTAATTGTTGTAATGCTCATTCTCAATCAATTAATATAGACACAATGTAGCCACAGCCTTCTCCCTCTCCTTTACTGTTTTCAGCCTTTACTTCCAATAAACAATTATTTTTAGCAGACGGAAGCTACTTTTGCTTATTGAATGACACTTGCGCATTACAGAACACTTCTAATTAAGTAGACTCGTCTTGTCTCTGAGCTACACAGTGAGTCCTAAATGGTGTTTGGTTAAAAATCAAGACATTCGAATTTCCTCTTTCAGACAGTTTATGTATGTTTTTGTCATAGACTCACCATCGCCCTAGCTAATTCACACATAAGATGCTATATATGTTTCTAAGTTTATTCCTATCCACATATATGTAGACTCTGCTGTACACTTTCAGTTATTCAGTTTTCCCATCTCTTTCACAGATGATCAGCAAATCCAAGCAGACCAGCAATTATCTATAACATATATCTATATATGCCCTAGATCCTGGGCACAAATTTAGCCTCCTGTCCGGAAACTTTGACTTCTTCTGATGTAAAATAAGGAAATATATGATTATAAGGAGCTAACTTGGTCTGAATTAAGGCATTTGGTCAAGAAATTAAGCAGCAAATTCAAGCAATTAACTAACCAAACAACAGAAAATTAAAAGATCCTCACTATATACATATCAGATATATAGATATGATAAGGTAGTAGAAGATAGTATGGCAGCTGCTGCAAATGATAAAGAGATAGATTATCGAGAACTGAATCATGAAAGGATACCAGCAAAAGCAGAAGCAGTGAGCAATAATAGCTACAGACTAATCAGCTGCAAAAAGAAGCAGTACATAGGAAGCAGCTGACTGCAGCAATATTTCAGACCCACAATGATCGACCATGGATCGATCCGGCCAACATAAACACACAGAAAGAAACTCAAACTCCGACAGAAATTGTTACATCCAGCCAAAGCCAAAAAGAAAAAGAAAAACATCTGCGACACCCAGTTCTTGATTAGCTAATTAAGAGCTGCTTATTAATAATGCAAATCAATCATATGTATATATGATCATAATTCATACCCCCGATTTCGATCCGAATAGAGTTGATCACTGTGACACCTTCCATGCCATTTGAATGAGATCGATACGGCCTCAGATGATTAATAGCTCCACAGACTTTCTCCGTCCGAATTTTCTGGCGAATCATTAGCGGGTCCTCTCGGAGGACTCACCAGCATTCCCTCCGCCATGTCCGCCAGCAAATTCGGCATATTCAGCAGCGCTTCCTCGTCCATAAACTCCTGACTACCACCACCGTCATCTGACGTCACCGCAGCACGACGACCACGACCACCACCTGACCTATCCACATTTTCAACCCCACCCGCCGATGAGCTCTCTCCCTGCCTAATGACCTCCGCCCTAGACGCGGCTGCCCTAGCCGCCGCAGCCCTTATGTCACTGGCCGCCGAAGAAGTCGGGATCGGATAGGTAATTAGGGCGCTGGGGAAATTGAGGGCCGTATCAGGCCCTTTGAGCGCGATGGCCGCCACGTCGTACGCCGCGGCGGCCATCTCGGGCATCGCATACGTGCCAAGCCATATCCGAGTAGACTTACGCGGCTCCCTTATCTCGGACACCCATTTCCCGCTCCGGCTCCGGATCCCTCGGTAAAGCGGGTGTCTGCCCCTTGGCGAAGAAGAAACGGATCCACCACCGGTCGGAGAACGGAGGCCCGAGAGGTCTTGAAGATCATTGACAATGGAGGAGGAGGTGCTGGTGGTGGGAGGAAGTTGAATAAAGAAAGGTGGGTTGGAATCGGATGGCTGTTCGTCGCTTTTGGGCACGTTGCCATACGGATCAGCCATACAGTTGCTTCATGTACGTAGTATTATATATAATATATGAGTCAAGTTTTGATTTGACTGGCACAAAGTATATATAAAAAATGGAGGTGTGCGAGATTAGGTTAAAAACTGTATCGTAACCATTGAAGGGCAATAGGGGGGAAGAAGCGTGGGAAAGTCGCGGGAGCTAGCTAGCATTACATTTTGCTTTCGATTCTTATTAAACATGATGATTCTTATTAGAATGGGGCTACAAAACAAACACGTATTAACCGCTGCGAGGAAAAGCTAGGCGAATTAGCTGGTGCCTGCTCTAGTGCCACCAAGAACACTGTTTGGATCTCTTTTTAATTCTGGTTCTTTTGACAAGTGCAGTGAGGATGATTTTGTTTTGCCAAATGGAGGATTTTGATTTTAGTTTAATTCTGGTTTCCTGCTAAGTGCAATGTTTGAGGATGATGCTGTTTTGCCAAATGGGGGATTTTTTTATCATAGTTAATTAGATCGATCATGCTCGCCACTCAGCTACTTATATTTGTTTTATGAAAGAGCTAGCTACTTATGTTGGTTTTGATCGACTGCGAGGACATGTATTGTGTTCAAGACCAAGAGAGATTTATGCACATGCTTTATATGATCTCTCTTATATTCCCACTGAGGGAATCTCTTATTTTAATTCAAACGTTACTTATATTAGTGGCTTCAACTATTCATGTTTGATTTCAGTTCTAAGATAAGTTGATGCGGTGGTTGCTTTGCAATCCTAGCTACCTACGAGCATTAGTCGTTTGAATGTTTGATGCTCTTATTAGAGAGATTTAGAGACTAGATCTAGTTATTTAACAATTTGAGTTATGAGATTACACTTTCATCACATGCATCACAAAGTTGTTATGGATGTGGTTAGTATGATTTCTTGATTTGCTTTTTGTTAATAAAGTGTCAAATCTTCTTCAATTATTTTTCTTCTTTTTTCATAGGTTGACAAAGATTGTTTGTGTTTTCACGATTGTACCACCAAAATATAGATTTTTCACGTACATAGTTAAATTTTGTTATGTTTCTTTCAGAGTTTTAGAGATGTCGTTTTTTCTCTCATTGTACCGAAATCTCGTGTCTTCCTTCTCCACAATAGTGTCTTTACAATTATCATTAAAAGAAAAACAATAATGCATTATTTGAACTATCCCCATATGGTAACAAATCAATATGTGCACTATGCGCATTGATTTAAAATCCCTAAATAGGAGATGTGAAATTGATACAAATTTAAAAATAAATAAATAAATATGTGACAAACTCAACACATAATGAAATATCCCAGTCTGGCAGGTTTTGGTGGCATTTTTCGAGATCATCTGGGTCAGGTTTTAAGTTGTTTTTTAGGAAATCTTAGCATTGCTACTGCATTAGAAGCTGAGCTGCAGGCGGTCATTCACGCCATTCAAATGGCTTCGCAGAGAGGTTGGCATTCTCTTTGGATTAAAAGTGATTATACTTTAGTGATTCATTTTCTTTCTTCATTTCAAGTAGATGTTCATTGGCGTTTCACTACTGAATGGTTTAACTGTCGGACTATTCTTACTACTATGACTGTTAAAGTATCTCATATTTATCGGGAGGGCCAGCGTTGCCGACTACTTAACAAATTTTGGTGCGGATAATGCGGGAGTTCATTGGTGGGATTCATGTCCACCTTCTGCAATTACAGCTTATTCACGTGATTTAGCAGGCTTTCCCAACTATCGTTTTAGTTTCTGATCTTGTTTTGGTTTTTTGATTTGTAATTCTTTAGGCAGCAGCAACGAATTTGTTCTTCGTTGTTCTTTGTCCTTAGTAGATCACAGGTTTTTGTGTTGTTCTTCTTTTTTCGGGATGGGTTTTGGTCTATGTCCCCCTCTCCGTTTATGTACTCTTTTGTTTATTTTTTTTTAATAAAATAACTGAAACCGAGCGTAAGACTGAAAAAAAAAAATCCCAGTCATTTAAGGGGTCGAACGTAAATTACTCTGTTCTGCAAACTGTAGAATAGACTACAATGGTGAGCCATGACCGTTAAAAGTTAGTTTCCTTATCTAAAACGGGTGACACATTCTTGCATTGGTCAAAATATCTGTAGGACTTAAACTCTGACGAACACATACAAGATACAAGAACCGAGCTCATTCTATCTCACCCATGGAAACCATTCGATCAACCTTTCCAATTTTCCACACAAACCCAGTTTTCTTCACTCGCAAGCCTCTTAGACCCATCAAGGTTTCCATCAAACCTCCACCACCAGACTTCGATTTCAGGTCAGAGATATTGGAAGACTCAAGAGCCACAATAGCAAAAACTCACCCTGAATTGCTTGATTTGGCTGAAAATGGGAGCTTGTTCTTGGTCGATAAGAGCCGGTTCGGTCCCGTTCCCGCATGGAGAACCGAGTTCGTTGAGCCTGAGGCGATATGGTTAGTTGGAACCACTCATATTTCTCAGGTCTCCGCTTCGGAGGTTGAGCGTGTAGTCAGGGCAGTGAAGCCTGATAATGTGGTTGTGGAGCTATGTAGAAGCAGGCAAGTAATTATATGACCAGATTTAAGGTTTTATGATTGATTTTGATATGATTAATTTGTTGAATTAGTGTTGTTTCAATTACAGAAATTACTCTCGAATTATTTTTTTGTATGATAGAGTGATGTTGTTATTAGAAGTGTGACAAAACAAAGTGGATGAATTAATACAACCCACATCGATCTTAACTTAAGTTGTTGCAGAGCCCATTTTCAGAGCTGGGATTATGTATGCTTCCATGGATGACGAGTCGGGTCAACAACTGAAGTCGAACATGTTCTCTTTGAGTGGTAATGGATTCTTTGGAGCCGTTGGCCGTAGCATAAACTTGGGTAAGAACTAAGAAGTAAATTTCTGTTTGTAGTTCGACTGCTTTGACATACAAACGAACAGGTCGACCTTTATATCATCCTGATTAATATGGTGGCATTATTTTTTCGTCGTTCATGTGATCATGAATATTGTGGCAGGGGGACAAACTGCTCTGGCATTACGAGTACTCTTGGCGGTTTTCTCTTCAAAGATCTCATCGAATATCAATCGTCCTTTCGGTGATGAGGTAGTTGGCTTGAGTTAACAGTATTAATAGGGTAATGAAACTGGAATTGTTAGATTAAAGACTTGAAGTCATGATGATGATGATGACCTCTGCATACCAATTTTGTTTATGACATTATTGGTGAGCTTTAATTGAATTGATTGCAGTTCCGAGCTGCTCGAAAAGCTTCTGAAGAAGTTGGTGCTCAAATTGTGTTGGGGGATCGTCCAATTGAAATAACTGTATGCACAAATTTAGACCCTTCCAATGTTATGGTTGATGCTATATATAGTATAGCGTAAATTCTGAATCTTTAATGTGGAAGTTGGATTAGCAATACTTGTTGACGACATTTAACAACAACATTGCTTCTTTTGGTTATGTACAACATATCTCTGTAGCTTGAAAGGGCTTGGAATTCTCTGACATGGACAGAGAAACTGAGCTTAGTGACGTCAGTTTTTCGTGGGATAACATCTTCATCTGATATGTCCCAGATGAGTCTCAAGGTGAATCTCTTGCTATTCTTGAATTAGGGACGGCCAGAAACTTAGTTTTACAACTAATTTTCACAGAGTGACACATAAGAAGCATGAACTTATTATTAGTTTATTACTTTATCAGTGAATTTTTTGCTTCTATGTTGTATTGTAGGAATCAAGTACAAGTGACAGCACCTTTCAGCTGTATGAGCAACTAAGTTCTTCATATCCCTCCCTCCTGCAACCTCTTATACATGAACGTGACACCGTAAGTATTTTTCGATCAACAACAATACCTCTGAAACTTCCAACATATACATAACATAACCCTTTATGAACAAGTCTTAATTGTAATGAGTGACTATTTGATAGTGAAAACATTAGAAGTTATGTGCATTCTTTTGTTCTATTGTAGTACCTTGCATGGTCTTTAAAGAGGAGCAAAGCTGTCAACAAGAGTAAGAGAGTGGTGGGGGTTATCGGAAAAGGCCACATGAATGGTGTAATCTATGCACTACTGGCTGACTCGGGAGACCTGCGGTTTCGAGACCTTGTAGGAGGACAGAGGCCTTCATGGAGTTCTAACGATGCTGCTTCTAATGGCTGGGTTGTCAAGTTGCTCAAGGACTTGGTTAGAGATACTATCATTGGCATCGTCTTGTGGGCATTTTATGAGCAGATAAAAGGTGGGTTTATAGAGTGAAGCACAATCGGCTGGTGTTACAAACATTTTTAAACTGCACAAAGTTGTTTTGGAATCAGAAATTGGTGACAAATTTCGTCTTGTTAGATAAATTTTCATGAATTAACGGGAAACAGTAACTTGGGGATCGATTGATGCTTCCAAGTTGATCATGTATGGATATTGTTCATATGTATAGCTTGTTTCATTAGGCAGTCTGTTATTTTGATTCTAACACAGCAATTGAAATGAAAGGCATATATGAATGGTATCAAAAGATTACAACGAATTTGGCAAATTACCCGATTCATTTCCAAAATACGTACCAAAAACATTGAAATTTGAAACACCTGAAATCCTTGAGTCCTTGGCACCTTCCAAATTAATCAGTTCCTCAATCTCCAACGAATTCATACTTGTAACTGTGTGTGACAGTGTGTCTGTGTTTATATTAGTTTCTCTGGAAAAGAATTCCTTCATATGATTAAGCATATGAGTAGTACTTCTTCTAGCGAGAGGAGTTTGTATAGAACTAAGAATTTTTCCTACTTCCTAATCTGGAGATGTACAAAACAAAACCTGGGATAAGAGTAATTGTAAGATTTGGTACATATTCATGCAGTTCTGTGACAACCAAAAGGGACGAGCCTGTTGTATTTGGTAACACAGCCATACTTATCCTGGTAAATAGATTCGTTTAAGCTTTAATCTATGAGCGGATTGTGGCTTTCCAGTTTAGGTTTTGGCCAGCCACTGGTATTATGTGAGATATAATCCAATGAGCCATGTAATTAATTATGGGATAAGGATGTAATAAAACGATACCTGTGACAGTTTTCCATCCAAGTAACATTGTTAAGCTTAGAATGCAAACAAATTAAAGGGTCCTGGATTTCATGTGACAGGGCATTTTTGGTGTGTTGGAGTAGTGTTGCTTCTCTATGACAAAAGGAAGAAGAAAAAGTTCATGTACGTAATTGGCCCTTTACATTAGCGCGTTTAAGAATTTTGTGCTCATGTGAGTATGAATGATCGACGCTAGTATTGAGATTAAAATCTAGTGGACTCTTTTAAAACTGTGAATCTTGTCTTTATTTAGTTTGTTGAGTGTTATTCACGTGAATATGGACGAGAAGTTAGTGGATTTTTAAAACAGTGTTGGTTTTTCTTTAAATCAAAACCGTGTTGGTTTAATTAGTAACTGTGGTTTTAGTAGAGCCAGCCAAATTATAATGAGTGCATGTTAACTTGCATCAGTGGTAAAGCTATGGTGAGACCATTCCCACCAATTCATATCAAACATTTCTTGCTGAGGTTGTAAATTAAGTTCACGTTATCAAAACAAAATTTTACCTCAGCTATTCAATAGTGAGAAAACAAAAACAAAAGGATACGTGTAATTTTCTTCACGTACGTACGTCTCTCGCACTGCTACAGTGGACTGGATTTTCAACTTTTACATTACGAATTACTATGTGAAATTTAGTTTTGTCATTCACTTATATTTCTTAACATGAAGATGTAATATCAATTGTAATAAAAATTACCCCTAAATTTGATTCTGCTTTAGTAATTAAGCAACTTTGGTAGTAATTTTCAGAAACCCCAGATTGTTGGTGTTGTGATGAGTGAAATTATGTAATATTTACGAAATGTGTACGTACGTAATTGATTGCTAACCGTTATGTCGGTTGGGTCGTTAGTTGTTGGGATATTGTTGGTAGTTAAATGCATGTTAGATATGTTACATTTCGTTCGATTATGACAACTACACTAATTCAGGTTGTATAAACTGATGCAACTTATATTTTCCAGTAATGTCAATACATTTTTGAAAATCCAAAAATCAAGATGATTTAACTCAAACACTAGCTAGCTACTAGAGTTTCAAAGTGACACTTATGAGTAATTTTCTAAATAAACTAGCTAGTTTGGATAGTAACATATGTAACAAAATGTAGACACGTTAACTCAATATGCAAGAAGTAACTTGTTTAATTGTCCATGAATTAGAGCATTCATATTTTCTTCAATGAAACTAACAAAAATGCTAAGCTCTTTCTCTACAATCCTACCCAATATTCATCAAATGTGTAATGAAACTCAAAAAATTTGAAAATTTTACTCCTAATTTGGTATATTAATTCTATTTGGAAGAATTTAAACTAGAAGATTGCGAATCTTCCTGAGGATAAGAACTCTAATGAACCTCCTATCTTTGGTAAAAATGTAATAATTTTTATTTCACTCTAGAATTATCCATTAATTAGTGTGCAATGTGAAAGGGGCGATTCATGCATATCCTCCCTGTAACTCAATCTTTGCTGCATGCAATCTGTCTGGGAAATACAGTGGAAATAACTCAGATCTGATTTTTTTTCTTTTTTGAAAAGAAAAAAGGAGCAGTGACCTCTTAACACTTGTAACAGCTTCATTTGATGTGGCATTGGACCTAAGCATCTTCTTGTATTATATATAGCCCTCATTGGGGATCAAAGAGTGCACCAAAATCATACCATTTAAGCAAAAATGTATACAGAGGGAGGTGTTGAAGGGAGGCATTACTCTGCCAATATCAATATCTTGCTTGTCGACGATGATATCACCACTCTAAACATAGTTTCTGCAATGCTCAAAACATGGAGCTATGAAGGTATTAACGCTATCTATGAGGACTCCACGAATGGCTTTTGTAGATCTGGCTTTCTTATGATGGGTTTCTAGTCTCCTATTGGCTTTTGTTACTCGATTGAATTTTTGCTTCAGATTTTGATTTAGATAACCCTTAATTTTCCCTCGTACATGAGTAGTCGACTGAGACTTTATATCATGAAAAAAAAAAAATTGATGTTTTGCATCTAGCTAGCTCAATTCATGAAAAACTTCTTTAAGCAAGATTTAAATTTATGTTTGATGTTCTTAATTCTTTATAATTTGAAATCGATTTTAACCTATAGAGTTGTTTTGTGAGTTGCATGTGGTGGTTTTATTAACCAATTACACTTTCCTCTTCATTAGATCTTAAATCTCTAGTGGAAATTGAAGATTTCGGCACCATCTAGTCCTTGTTTTTCAATTGACTAGCTTGATGGCTCCAAAGAACTTTTCATTTTCAGCCAACAGCTAGCCACCCTAAAATTTCTTTACTCTTTTTTATCAGTAAGATTTGGTTAAGAGATCATAAAGAGGTGCAAACATTAGAGGGCGAATGTGCGCACATCTTATGAGACATAATTTAGTGTAATCTTGTCTGATGATGATGATTACCTTCATTGCATTTTTACTAGTAACTTTGTGTTGATAATTACCTTTTTTCTTTTGTTCTTTTCCGTAAACATTACAGTATAGTCCATGCTATTTAAGAAATTAATTTGGATCGAATCACATATCAATATTCTATGATACGTTGTACGCTATTTAGGAAATTAATTTGGATCGAATCACATATCAATATTCTACTGCACGTTGTACGTACATGCATCCAATCCGCCCTTACACATAGATTATATGCACATAAAATCATTCATTTTTGCTACTAGGAAGTTTAACAAACTGTTTTGGACAAATATTATATATAAAAATAAAGTTCTAATAATATCCAATCAATTGTTAGTTTTGATCAACTATTTCACATAGTAATTTTCTTTTGTTTGCCCTAAATGATTCCAGTTGTGACTGTTCCGAACCCTATGGATGCTCTTTCCATCCTTCGAAAGGGAAAATGCTCCTTTGATCTGGTTGTTACAGATCTCCACATGCCTCAGATGAATGGTTTGGAGTTGCAGAAGCTAGTACATGATGAGTTTGAGCTACCCGTCATTAGTGAGTTCATGTCTTTTAACTCAATTTGTTGAATCAATTTTTAGTTTAGTTTAATCGATATACTAATTTTATTACTCAATGGGTGCAGTGATGTCTGCGGATGACAAAGAGAGCGTGATACTGAAGAGTCTAGAGGGAGGAAGTGTGCACTATATAGTCAAGCCTGTGAGCAGAGAAGACATACAAATGGTTTGGAAGTGTGTTCTTCAATCTAGGAAGAGCAGATCCTCCAGTGTCACCCTCGAGGAGATAATGGATGTCGGTGCATCGGGAGAATTTGCATCCGGCCAGCTGCTGCGGGGTCCTGGTGAGCTCGAGGACTTAGATTGCATCTCCATCAACAATGACGTCAAATATAAGGATGATCACAAAAAGGGACAGTCCGGTAAGAAAAAAATGCGTAAGAGGGATAGGAACATGGACGATGAAGAAGATGATGATGGTGAACATGATCGGCGTCTGCTTGCCAGAAAGAAGGCGAAAGTGGTGTGGAGTAATGCACTTCACAATCACTTTCTGCTGGCCATCAAACATATAGGCTTGGACAGTAAGTTTGTGTTATATTTTTCACTCTTTGATTAATTTTCGGTCCAGTAATAGCTATTGTTTACCGTTTGGTTTTACATACAGAGGCTGTGCCAAAGAGAATCCTCGAGTTCATGAATGTTCCTGGCTTGACTAGGGAGAACGTAGCTAGCCATTTGCAGGTCCCTTTTTTTAAAAGTCTATATATATTAGTTGATAGATGTGTCTAAATTTAATGATTATACGGTTCTATTTCCTTTTTTATATCCAATTATCCATTAACACCAATTCATGTCGCTTCCCACATCATGCAAAGAAAGTTATAATATTTGTTTTCTTTTGAATCTTTGATGATCATTTCCTTGTTAATCAGACATATATACGTTTATATACATAGAAAGATCGTTTAACAATGGTATCCATGAATACCATTTTGCAGAAGTACCGTATGTTCTTGAAGCGAGTTGCGGAGAAAGCTAGACTGTCAAAATGCTTGTCTGAGAGGATATTCAGGTCAAGCTTGGAATTTGGCCTTCCAAGTACAGCATCTTTCAATCATGTCCAACGAGAACAATATGCTGAATACCTGAAACAACAATTGCAGATGAATGAAATGGGACTCGTACCACCATTGCAGAATACCCTAGCTACTCTTGGTACTGCCCACCTTGGATCGAGCTCGTTCCAATATCCGATGAATTACAATCAGCAATCAGCAGCTCTAAACCTAGCTAGCAACGACCCTCAGTGTCACCAACTCTTTGGTTCGGGGCAGTCGCGTCTCTTGATGAACAATACTCTTCAGCAACAACGTTCAATGCAGCTTGGTAATGGAATGAACATGTTTTCTCAAGCAAACCACGGCTCCGGTTTTGGAATGCAGATGATGAACAACAACGATGGAAGCATGGGAGGCTATGGCAGTCTGATGAATAATGGTGGAAATGGCCTTATGAATGGTGGTACCAACTGGATGGAAACTTACTCGCAACAAAGTCAAGCCAAGCAGCTTCAAAAGGCACTAAATTTCACCTCTAACCCATTCAACTTTGGGAACACACCCAGAGTTTCATCTCCAAGCATTGACAACCTGATGAGTCCAATGAACAATGCTAATCGGGGGCCAAGCTTTGGTGGCATAATCAGTCAACCTGCCCGTGGATTCGACAATATTATAAACGGTGGATATAATGGATTGGCCATCAACAATGAAGTTGTCAATGGGATTACGAACGGAGTTCGTAATGTCAACCTATACGGTACTAATTGCAATGCACCAACACTAGGGAATTTTGGAAGTAATGTTTCTTCTTCTAGATTTGAGACTAGTACTGCAAACCCAATTGCACCAAGTTTTCCGAGAAACATTCAGCAGCAGCAAAATGCTTCACTATCGTTGTCACCAAATGGGATGCAACCAAATCGGTATGGCAGGTCATCAACTTCTGGGTGTGGAAACAATGATTTTTCCTTTAGTGCTCTAACGAACAACTCCACGAGAAACTTCAACATTTCTCTGGCCAATGACGACGATGACATGATGGTGATCAATAATCTGGTCTTGCAGCAGCTCGAAAACTGCCAGCCTCCTTCTCATCAGGTACAAGTGAACATATGAACTTAATTAACCAGCTAGATAAACATTATTTCTCATTTTTAGTTTCAAAGGCTTGCATTATATTGCATGCATTTAATCTTGCCATATTCGTTTTTTGTAGAAACAAGGTGGGGAAGAAGTTCCTGTCAACTTGACTAGCATGTTATATCAAGACAAGGTTCCTGCACCTAATCCTACAATCGATGCACAAGTTCAGATGAACACTAATCATGCTGCCTATGGTCTAGTTCAGCAGACCCCTAATCATGTTGCAAATAGTCAAGTTCAGCTGAACCCTAATCCTTCTGTGAATGGCGAAGTTCATCAGCTTAACGTCGCTAATCCTTTATCAAATGATCGAGTTCAGCTGACCCCTAATCCATTTGTGAACGGCCAAGATCAGCAGAACCCTAATCTTAATGAAATTAGTCAATTTGAGCTGAACCCTTCACCTACTCCTACTGTCCACTCCCAAGTTAAGCTTAACTCTGCTGTTAACTATGAGGCTCAGCTAAACCCTATCCGTTTTTTGAACATTCTAAACTCTAATCCTGCTGCAGACCGTCATCTTGACCTGAACCCAACTGCAAACCAAGTTGAGAACCCTAACATGAGCTCTAGTTCTGCTTCTAACAGTCAGCTTGGTGAGCTGAACCCAACTGCGAACCAAGTTGGGAACCCTGACTTTTTTGGCTTAGGTTCGTACCATAAGGAAGATAATGCAGCTGATGATGAGCAATCTTGGAGCCTGGTAATAAGACATTGCACCCATGTATACTAATTTGGGCAATCCGAACCCTTATCATGTATCCATATTGTTTATGATATACTAATTTGGCAAATGTATTAAAACTGTGCAGGGAGAGCAAGGAGGTAATCAGCAGATGCTCAACTCCGAATTCACTAGCAACATGTTTCAGTCGGATGACTATTCTAGTCTACTTGATCAACAGTTCGCTTCTCAGGCAAGTCAAGGACTCGAACTATAATTACTAATTCATATGATCATCAGTAGTAGATTAAGAGTATTGAGTTGCACATGCCATCTCTAACCTGATCTTTCTTTAGCATTTGTTTCACAACATCGTTTTTAGCCAACTTCGGATAACCCACTGTTTGTGATGCCACATAGAGGCACACAAACAAGAAAGCATTTGTGGGAGCTTCTATATATATTGAAACTGTACTGTTTTGAGATTTTGCTAATGAGCATTTCGGTTTCACTTATCTTGCAGGATGGAGATGATGACTTCCTGAATGCACTAATTGGTTTCGGTGACTATTGAAGGGAGATATATGAAGGGGGGGGGCATGTATCGGTATCAGTCAAAATTCAGTATAGAAATCCTTTCTTTACTATTCGTTTGGATTTGGATTATAAAGCTAGAACTACAGAATTAAGACGTATGTTGAAGTACAATGTTATATGCATGTACTAATTATAGTTATGATGATGATCAAGTCGGTAGAATATATATTTGAATTTGGCTATCTTATCTCGTTATTGAGACTTAATTATTGTGCTTAATTTGCTTTCGATATGTATAATACATGCATGGAGCATATGATTATGCCTTGTGAAAAAATGTTTGCTCTCCGTCTTGCTCTCTCCCGGCCCTCTTTATCTTTGGATAATACATGCATTACATAGAGCATATATATACTTATGCCTTGTAAAAAAAAAAAAAAAAGTTGCTCTCCCTCTTGCTCAGTGCTCTACCTCTTTATACTTCGGTATGATCCCGGTCACACACGTTATGGTCATGCATGTTGATAAAGGGAAGAAAAAAAGATTATCAAAAACATTTTTCAAATTTAGTCCGTTAAAGATAAATTTGAAATTAGAAAACATTACCCTGGCATAATGATGAGTCTCTTTTTTTAATTGAGAATGAGATAACCTCGTTACGTTAGCAAGTTGGTAGCACACTCATCTAGTCAGTACTCGACTCTAGATCAACAAGAGTATCTCATTGATTAATGATTCTGCCACCATAATGGTTAATGGGTGTACGTTGTTCATTGATTAGATCCTAAAGCTTCCATTGATAAGTCTAGGTTCTTCTAGCAGGCTTGTAGCTATGTTTTGATGTACACATATTGTTTTGGGGATCTCGCTTACTAATAGTTTTGTGTTATAGGTTGGCATTATAGAATTGTGCATGATGTGATTGTGGAAATATCTCAAGGATATATAACCATAATTCTGCTGCGGGAATGCTACCTTTGTTTATATGTACCCAGTACGCACCCTCACAAAGAAAAGTAGAAAACAACAAGATATTTGGCAGGGAAAAAAAACACCAACTTACAAACCTCAAAATGATTGACATTGGTCTACGTACTAATAAGAAGATCTTACACACTTGTAACAGGCTTCATTTGATGGGTATGTCTGATGTGCAGATGGGAATCACCATAGGTCTAGACCCGAGCAGCATGCCTGTATCTTCTTGTATCACGAAGAAGCCTTTGGATAAAGGAAGTGCACCACATTAGTTGTTCAAGAAAGGCAGTGTTCTGCCAATATCAGTATCTTGGTTGAGGATGATGAAATCATCATCACTACTCTAAATAACCTAGATTCAGTAAATCTCAAAACATGAAGCTATCAGGACTCACACTAACTATGAATTCGAGGACACCACGATTGATCGACTTTATAGATATATCAAGAAACGCGGATGAATTCTAAGGATGATATTAGGAAACAAAAAATAATATTAACAAAATGAAATTAGTACAATTTGAATGAAATGTAGCTGTTGGAAATTCTCTCCAAAATGCGAATAGATACATAAGCAAATTAAGGAAACCACAAAAGTTTCTAAAACCAATACAAATACAATGGTTGTAAAGAGTAAGAAATTTGAAATGAGAAAATCATACCCTAATTGTAAGTTCTAATTAGACCAACTTACCCAAAAACTCTTCAATTTCAAAAAAAAAAACTAGCCGTTGGAATTTTCTCTCCATATCTAACACAAAATCCATACATGTACCATGTTCTTTTCTTCTTTATAAACCAAGACACCAGAAAATCTTTCTAACAGATTCCTTTCTCAAGAAAAAGAAGATCAAGAAATCTTTGTGAGTGAGATTCTGAGATCCACTCTAGATTTGGAATCATGGTTATGGGTCGCTGTGCTGCTTGCAAGTATTTGAGAAAGGCATGTCCGGAAGATTGCATATTTGCTCCCTATTTTCCCTCCAACAATCCCCAAAGATTTGAGAATGTTCATAGAATCTATGGTGCCAAGAATGTTGCCACCATGCTCAAGGTACTATTCATTGAACGCTATACATATATAAACTTGTGTCAAATCATCACCGGTATATCTCTCACTAGAGCAATGTACTAGGGAAGCAATTTAGATATACTTTGACGCCTACTTTGACGTGTTATTCCTTATGATCTATCAGGAATTGGAACCATTGCAACCGTATCTCCGAGCTCAAGCCGTTGAAACCTTATGTTATGAGGCTGAAAGTAGAATACAAAATCCTGTGTATGGCTGCGCTGCGATTATTTTCCACTTGCAACAACAAATACATAACATTGAATCTGAATTAGCCAAACTACGTGCTGAGATTGCAATTCTTAGCTCTAATGGACATGGACAAGCATCTGAGATTCAGTTGAGTACTGATCAAGTTCATGAGGACCAATCTGGTTCTTCCTCTAAAGCTCCTAATTGGTTTATCTGATTAGATTACTTGGCCACAGTAATGAAATTCAGCTACAAAGTGCATGCATTGCCTATTTCTTTTCTTTTGTTTTGGTTTCTCTTTTGTTTTCTAGTCTCTATATTTGAATGTATTTCAATCTAGTTCAAAATGAAGTATAATAAAATTGGTTGATAATAAAGATTGATATGAAATTGTATATGTACTTCATAGTGTATGGTTTGATGCCTAACCAAACTGACTCGTAAAACAAGCCGAAACCAATACAGTGACTGAGTGACGCTATTGTCATGCTCTTAACAAGCTCATTTATACCCAATCTGATCAAATACATTACAACTATGATATCCAATTATCAATTATAACAAGAACCTAAAAAGAAAAGAAAAAAATTAGAGAAAAAGAAAAAGAAAAAGAAAAAGAAATTGATAAAAGAGGACAGAAGTTACCAATAAGTGAAAGTACAAGGTCTTTTTGGACAATATCCAAATTTCCAAAACGTGGGCTATTTATCTCACGCAGGGCTTTTTATTTCGGTCAAATCGAAGATACTATCACACAGACTCAGCTGACATCGCTAGGGTTCGAGCTCCGTCACTTTCAAATCGCCGGCGTCTGAGTTGAGGTAAGAATCCACCGGAATCCGATCTCTATTTTCTTAGCCACAATCTTTTAGCTGCTCTTGATTCAAATTCGAGATGAAACGCTTTCGTACAGTGCTTCTTTGTTCAAGAAATGGGGATCTGGCAATTAGGTTATGCGTAATTGTAGATCTGGCTCTGTTGTTTCTTGATCTGGTTTTGAATTGATGTGGATTTGATTTCGAGGTGTTGATTCTTGGATTAGGGATTGGTTTTGGTGTTTAGACTGGTTGAATTGAAATTGATATGTGTTTTGATTTGGTTAAATTGAATTTGGAGGTCTGGTTTAGTGTTAAGGATGAATCTTGATGAATCTTGCGGAGTGATTTTCCAGAAATTCTTGAGCTTTTTGCGACTGCTGTCTTAGTTTTCAGCTGAAAAAGAGTGTGATTTGAGGTTTTGATAATGAAATTAGTCTTGTAATGTTGCAGTCTATAGAGAAAATGAAACGGTGATGTAATTCTGTGAATAGGCAATGCTGGATTGTTAGTTTGTTCTTGCTACGATATGATATGCTTCTGTGATGGATTGAATGCAGAGTTATATTGGTCTTATTTATTTGAATGGTGTGTTTAGCATGTTTGTTAATGGTTCATCTTGCTTGTTCCAGGAAATGAGGCCCATTTTTTGTGGGAATTTTGAATATGATGCTCGACAGAATGATCTGGAGCGGCTTTTTGGAAGATATGGGAAAGTTGATAGGGTGGATATGAAGGCTGGTGAGTTCTTTTGCTCATCTTGTGTTGGTTACCTTTCCATCTGCCTGAAGCTTATTATTTTGTTAACTCTTGGGTCTTTCTCATTTCCATGTTCTGCTTATTTTTCCAAAATCACCCTTTCTTTCACTTGCAATAAGAATTATAAGTTGCAACTCTTTTGAGATATAAGAAAACTGAGACATTTTCATATAAAGATTGTAGTTTAATTTGTATGTTTGGGCTATTAGATTTTATCATAAACATGTATGAGCTTCCAAAACCCAGCATTTATTTTCCACCAGTTTTGATTCGCCTAAACCATTAGGAAGGTTACTGTGTGTTGATCATTAAATGTGGACATTATTCATGTGTCTGGTTTGCTATTTTTTTTTCAAAACAAAGGTCCAAATCTGTGCATTTGCATGTAATCTGCACTGATTGTCCACTGATAGTAAGGATCATATAAAACTATCATGCCTGGAGGTTACAGAAGCAAGGCAATGCATCCGTGCCTTATCCGCGTGTCTCACCTATGCCCCTGCTTCTTCGGCAGCCCATCCGAATTATCATCCCGAACACATGCTCCGAGGCAGCCGTCTTCCGTTGTTGAGTTCCTGTGGGGGTTCACGATACGTTTAAGAAACAAGCATGTATTATATGACGCATAAACCCCCATACTCAACATTTTCTTTGACGCAGGATTATCTTGGGATATCCATTCTCTTCCAGGCTAGTGGATGGGCTCTACAGAATTCCGTTTCTTGCCTGTGACGAGATCTCTCTTCTTGTTTTCAAGAAGAGACATTCTGACCTGCAATGGCACTACCACCATTCCACTTTCCACAGTCACCATTGCCTTTCATTCCTCATGACTTTCGCCCAGCCTTCAATGTCAGACATGTTTCAAGATTGAAACTGTGCTGATTCCACAGCAAAGGCAGCAGATTAGATGGAGAAGGCACCATCTTTACACTGACCCACCATGAGACATTCACTTTTGGATTCTTGTCCCTTGACATCACTTAGTTCATTATACAAGGTCTGTCACTAATTTTATTGGTCACTTAGTTTATAGATTTCCAGGAGGTTGCCAAACTTTTAAAATAGGATAGAATTCTGGGTGGCTTGTTACATTGCCGAAGGGTGGAATGCCGTCTCTTCTTGAAGAATCCTTGTCGGGGGAATTCCTGCCTTCGTTTCGTACACAACAGATATGGGATTTGATTTCAATCTATTCAGAGTATTTACCTTACTGTTTTGTAGGTTTTGCTTTCATTTACATGGATGACGAGAGAGACGCTGACTATGCGATACGAGGACTCGATCGGAGAGAATTTGGTCGGAAAGGACGCAGGCTTCGTGTTGAATGGTCGAAGGTATCCAGTGTGAGTGCCCTTTTATCACTCTCTGTCTTGTAACTGGTTGTCTGGTTTGTTTCAAGTGTATACAGTCTTAAGCACGTTTATGTTTATTGTAGCATGAGCGTGGCTCTAGAAGACCTGGTGCTTCAAGAAGGTCTTCAACTATCACAAGACCATCAAAGACCTTGTTTGTTATAAATTTTGATCCATATCACACCAGGACCAAGGATTTGGAGAGGCATTTTGATCCATATGGGAAAATAATAAGTGTAAGGATCCGAAGGAACTTCGCTTTTGTTCAGTATGAGTCACAGGAGGATGCTACTAGGGCACTGGAGGCTACAAACATGAGGTCGGTATTTGATGATGCAACTTTCTTTTTTTCTTTTTTTTTCTTTTGGAAATTGGAGTTCCTGCTAGGTGTCAATCAGAGCAGGCTCATTTTTCTACCCTGTTAATTCTGTACCAGTTTGACATGAAGTTGCACCAACGTTTGTTTACTGGATTTGTGTTTTCTGCAGCAAGCTGATGGACCGAGTTATATCAGTTGAATATGCAGTTCGTGATGATGATGAAAGAAGAGATGGCTATAGCCCTGACAGGAGAAGTCGTGAGAGGTCACTAGAGAGAGGCCGTGACAGAAGACGTTCCCCAAGTCCCTACAAAAGAGAGAGGGGAAGTCCTGATTATGGCCGTGGCCCTAGTCCTGGTCCATACCGAAGGGAGAGGGGTAGTCCTGATTATGGACGTGGCACAAGTCCTTACCGAAGGGAAAGAGCAAGCCCTGACTATGCCCGTGGGCATAGCCCTAGTCCTTATAGGAGGGAGAGATCTGATCATGGGAGGGTCTCCAGTCGTAGTCCCCGAAAAGAGAGGGTGAGTGCTGATCATGGCCGTGACCGCAGCCGCAGCCGCAGCCGTAGCCCTTATTTTGGAAGAGATGTGGCTGCTGCTGAAAATGGTCACGCTCGAAGCCCTAGTCCTACTCCTTATAAGAGAACTAGAGCTAGCCCTGAAAATGGTCATGGTCCCAACAGTAGCCCTTATGAGGGAGATAGAGCCAACAGCCCGGAGGAAGGTCGCATTCCGAGTCCCAACTCAGTGCCCGATGCCAAGGACAGCCCCAATTATGGTGGGCCTGAAAGCCCCATGCATGAGAGATATAACAGGTTTGAAATTCAATCCAAGTAACTAACTGCAGTTGTCTTCATTATATGCTTTGCATACCGTATTACTTATACTGTTGTTAACTGCAGTCGGTCACCCCAAGCCGAGGAGGAATGATCTTGGTGGTCTGTACTAGTGTCTGGTGAGGAGTGGAGTCGGAGCTTTGTCTGTTGCAATTTGTAGTTCCCAGGACATCTAATGTGGGTTCGATCAAGAGATCTGTAGTTTCGTGTAGCCTAGTATTTAGCATTTAGATGCTTATGTGTTGTAGCTTCTGCTTAAAACCTTGAAGGAACTTATTTTGATAATTGTTTCTGAGCATGACTCCTAATACAGATTGCCCCCATTTGGCACCATTTAATGACATTTTATGTCGGATTTGTTGAGTTTTATCTGCAGCAACTTGATACTTTTCGTATTCTGATTATGGTATATCCAACAGTGTCCTAAATAATAGACCCTTTGGGACCGTAGAAGTAAGACTACCAACTATGACTTGAAGTGTAGTATCATTGCACTATTTTGTCATCACCATACACACTTCTACATTAAGGAACTTCATTTCGGTTTCCTCTGTTAGCTACACACTGCATCTGAGGCCTCGGGAGAGTGCTGCTCTCTTCTTGATACCATACTTGTTTAGCATAGGTGTCATATTCGAGGTTGGGATGAATGAGGATGTTTCGGGTTGTTTTCGTTTTCGGTTTCAACTTGCACAGTTCCGCAGACCAGGTAAACCAAGTAGCCGAAGTATTAGATTCCAGTCTTCTCTAACAATCTCAGTTCCATAGTCTTATCCAAGTCGGCAAATGATTCTGTGACAAAGAAAATGACCGTTTTACGCGTTTCCGATCAGATATTTAAGGTCAAAAATATTACGGACGGCTGACACGTGCGAATTAGCGTATGTGTGAACACCAACCAAATTCTTATCAACCTAATCCTAATCCTAATCATAATTCCAAATCCTAATTTCACACCCTGTTTGAGCGTCTGCCTCTTCCCTCACACTACCGACCAAATGGGAATGGCTTTCGGTGAAGAAGACAATACACTACAACAATGGCTGGTGTGGAGGTGACAAAGTCAAAAGAGGAATTCGAAGATGCTTCACTTCTAAGTGCTTCCCTTGGTTACAATGGAAAAAGCACTAAGAGTTTAGTTTTATAAGCTAGATATATACCGAGCAAGCTAAGACTGATACTTTAAGACATTTGATCTAGATAACATCCCTAGCGAGTTTCTTTGACCAATCAATGTTCAAGCTCATCAAGATTCTAGCTAATCAGATCTTGACCCCCTCCCCTGGAATTGGATCTTTACAGTTTAATTGTTTTGTTAATTATCGATTCGAAACCGATTACGAGGTTTTAATGACTCATTACCTGTTGTTAAGCTTATCGTTTACTCACTAAACTTTTATGATGTTTATAGCTTTTCCGACATCGAAGACAAAGAATGACAAGACTAAGAGAGTTACGGTTGGATTAGCGGTTAGCACAAGAGTGTTTAGCTTACTTGTAATCACGCCATTAGTCTAAGACTGTACCCTAAGTAGCAACGTTTTCCTCCATTCTTAAGATTATAATTACGGCTGTTGCATAGGATTTAGTTCATTATTACCACTTTCTTGGATCATGTTCAGATCATCATCAGCGCTTTCGGAACGAAAAATCAAAAGTTTGACAGAAATTTCAAAGTCTGGAGCTTTTGTCTATTGTTAGTTCCTGTTGCTGTCGTTCTGGATCCCTTTGATTTCTGAGGATTGCTTGATTACGATTGACATACCAGTACTCATTTGGGGAGCTAGCTTGGACAATGTAGTCAAGAATTAAAGTAAAAGAAATGCGACTAAAACTGATTTTGCGCGTAAATATACACATCATTATCATGCGTCTATTTCTACTGTATAAACTATAGTTTGCGTAAACAAAGTCTCTCTGAGGTCAACAAAGAGTTATCAAGGATCTGAGAAATTATGAAACAGAATGAAGCGAGTGCGGAGTGCAATTGCTTTTCTTGCATGCCTAGAATTTTGTGGCATGCATGCTTACTGTCGGCGAAGATTCATTATAACATTTGTGTATTAGAGGTTTTCGTCGGTGCTGAATTACTTGAATCTGTCTTATCTTCATTATCATTAGGGTTTGAAATGATTGAGCTGATTGTATTAATTGGAGTCCCTTTGAGTTCCACACTGAAGGCATTTCTGTCTTCAGCTTCGATGACAGAAACGACTCTGCATTTCTGTCTAGGCTGTGTTTGTTGGCTTGGTTCGTAGTGAGGACCAAATATAAAGCGAGATAATACGACACCAAGTTTTAACCTGAAGGGGATTTGGTTTTTCTGCTTTGATTTTAGGGTTTTACAGAAGCAGCAGCTAGAACATGTTAAGCTAACATGGTACGTATGTCCTTCTTTGGGCATTGACAGTTGTGTTGAATGCGACTCATTTTTTGCCAAATTTAGCTAGACTCCCATGTCTGTCCCAGCTCTTTATTCTTCTTTCCCAACTTTGCTGTTTGCATAGTTCTGTACATTTCCTTTTATTCCCTTGCTTTTTATCGCTATCTTTTTCATTTGGGGAAATGCTAGGTGTTAGGAGCTTTCTTCTTTTCAATCCCTTTTTCTTCTTTCAATTGAAAAGTGAAATTTAACGTGTTCGGATTGATTTCTAAGATCACCATTTAAAAATTGTTTCTAACATGAAATTATCGAAAAAGAGACGCTAACCGGATAAAAGGTAATCGATGTCGTCCAGTAATGAACTTCGAAGTCAATTGATAATTGTTAAAGGGAACGTTCAAACTAAAGAGTATAATGCAAGATGAGAACGACAAATAAAAAGTATCATTGTTAAAAATAAAAAGTTTCTATTTTCTTTATAATATCTATCTATTTTGTATGACCTTTCTCTTAGTGTATTAGGGTATCTTCTAAACCTTCACACAAGGTTCAACCGAAAGTCGGACTCATAAAATGACAAAGAAAACATGAAGAAACATTCTGCTAATAACTACAAATGAGGTCGATCGAAACGCACGACTGCTCATATTGGTACCAAACACATTCAAAAGTATGGAACTCAAATCTTGGGGGTCAAAGTAGATGTTATAGCCACCCAATATGAAGCATATGAAGAACTTTCTACACGTTTTTATGACTTAAACCAGCGTCTTTGTCTTAATATATTTGACTCAAAAAAGAAGGCTAGCTTGTCACTTGGTTTTACATGCCCTTTTCATTTTGGGTTTTAGAATCGAACCTCCTATAGATTATATCTGAAATTCATAAACATCTAGAAACAGTGAAAGACCAACCCACTCAACACTCCATATTCATGCGTGTGGAATCACACAGATGCCATCCACTTGGCAGTGTTTCTCTTTTGAGGAGCGACTTAGAGCAATATAAAAAAGACTTCAGGGAGAAAACCCCAGCAGAAGCTGACTTTTCTTTTCTTCATATTTTGATATTCATCAAGAACCTTCATTATTTTCACCCAAAAAAAAAAAAAACGAAACAAAAAACAAAGAATCTTCCCCGTTTGGTGATGGGGTTCAACCCAAATAGTGCCATTCAACCCTCAATAGTGCCCCATACCCTAAAGGGAAGATGAATTAAGATGCCCAATTTCGATATGGTTTTGAATAAGAGGTTCCGTATGAGACCCACGTACTTGTTAGTTAAGTTTCGTCCTTCAGGTACTTCGATTGTTTACCATCGTGTGCCTGCAGTTGAAGAGTTGGCGAAGTCGAAAGCGTTTTGGGTTCTTAAAGCTTGTTAAATATTTATTACCTTAGTGTCTTAGTCATGCATGATAAGATTTTAACCAATTTTAACAAAGATTCTCAGAAAGAAAGAATCGTCGTCACATTAAAATGAATGATTATGATATTAAAAATTAGTATTTCATAGATATATATAGACTTCATAAGGACGAAATCACTCGTAAATTACTCTTTTGGATACTTAAGAAAAATCTTGGTCAGGATTCTATTTGCGTGATCCTTTAGTATCTAGGATCTTATTTCCCATTATTATAATCAAGTTTAATTACGTTTCTCCTAGTTTAAAGAACAATGCTAATGTTTTCTAGTTGAATTAGGTTTATGTTACACCTAGGTTGCTTTATATATGACACCTCCTAGGTTGTAATATCTTTCATATCATTAAAAACTAAATCTTATATAAATCTCACCGTAATTGTTAGTGGATTCTGACTTATCACTTTCGACGCTTTGCGAATCCTCTTTATATCGTACATATTTAATTCTAGCTTATCGTTTTCAACGTTTTGCGAATCCTTTTTCTATCGTACAAACTTAATTTTGGCTTATCGTTTTTGACGTTTTACAAATCTTTTTTCTATCGTACAGTTTTTCAACATCATTTTAAGACGTTTCATCAAAGACGTTATTTTCGCACTTTAGAAGTATCACGAGCTCTTTTGCTGTTACTCAACGGATCGACCGAGTCCTTCTTTGGACCTATCCATCACTGATAAATAAAACCCTTGACAAGGCCAAGGTGGTGGAGCACTGCAAGCATTGCAATGAGCCAATTGTACAAGATAGGCATTATATATTATTCCCCTGAATTCTCGGACTTTCCTAGCTCAATATTTTTCGTAAAATTTCATCTGCATCATAGACGGGTCCCTAAATCAATGGGCTTGTTTGGCTTCAATGTAAAAATCAAGTCCAAGTATAACTGGCCGAGAGTCTTTTTTGTCCCATTCCTTCTGTCTAATTCCTCCTATTCGAAAACGTTACAAACTTTGACTTGATTGATCAATCTCTATATTAATGCGTGATTAATTGTTGAGATTTGAAGACGTAAATTTCGAACAAGAAACAAACACATGCCACCAGCTTATAAATTAGATCTTTCTCTGCAAAATCTTAGTTCTGCAGATTTTTCTTTTCCTTTTTCTTCCCTTTGAGAAATGAAAGTGGCTTTTACACCTTCTCACTAGGTTTCGCTTCGCCGGTCATAACAAAGACCCAATAGTCCCCTCCAAACAAGCACGCACTCTATTCAAAGTTTCAATCTCTCTCCAAAAACCCCCTATATAAACCCCTCCACCTCTTCCTTTACAAACCCCAACAAATCTCCATCCTTCTCTTTTTTCTCAAGCTTGATTCCAATTCATCCTCATATATCATAATGTGCAAGATGACATCTCCTCCTCTCTCTTGCTGCTGCAAGGGCAGTTCAGACTTTGTGAAGGACTCAAACTCAGAAGACAAGAAACCCCTACTCACCACCCCATTGATCACCAAAACCAAAGAACAAAAACCCCAGACACCTCATAAATCCCATTTTTCCTTGGCTCTGAAAGAAGCATATTCTATAGCTAGTATTGCTTTCCCTATGATCATGACAGGCCTTTTACTCTATTCTCGGTCCATGATCTCCATGCTCTTCCTCGGCCGCCTCGGCGACCTGGCCTTAGCCGGCGGCTCCTTGGCCGTCGGCTTTGCCAACATCACCGGATACTCCATCCTTTCCGGTCTCGCCATGGGAATGGAACCCATTTGCGGCCAAGCTTTTGGTGCCAAGAAACATACTCTGCTTGGTCTCTGTTTGCAAAGAACAGTCCTTCTTCTTGTTCTTACCTCCATACCAATTTCACTTCTCTGGCTCAATATGAAGAAACTCCTAATCCTTTGTGGCCAGGACGAAGCTATTGCCATTGAAGCCCAATCATACCTCCTCTATTCACTTCCTGATCTTCTTGCTCAATCTCTGTTACACCCTTTGAGAATTTACCTAAGGTCTCAATCCATCACTCTGCCTCTGACATTCTGCGCAACTCTGGCGATCATCCTTCACATTCCCATTAACTACTTCCTGGTTTCGCATCTCAATTTGGGAATCCGAGGTGTTGCCTTGAGCGGAGTTTGGTCGAATTTCAATCTTGTAATTTCTTTGATACTCTACATCATTATCTCCGGCGTGTACAAGAAAACATGGGGAGGTATTTCCATGGAGTGTTTACGAGGATGGAAGACTCTTCTCAATTTGGCCATACCAAGCTGCCATTTCCTGTGTGCCTTGAATGGTGGTGGTACGAGATCATGATCTTGCTCTGTGGGTTGTTACTGAATCCAAGAGCAACTGTTGCGTCAATGGGGGTTCTAATCCAGACGACTTCTTTAATCTACATCTTCCCTTCTTCTCTAAGCTTCAGTGTGTCCACACGTGTTGGCAACGAAATCGGAGCAAACAACCCAAGAAAGGCGAGACTTGCGGCCCTTGTGGGGCTTTGTTGCAGCTTCATTTTAGGCCTAGCAGCTCTGATCTTTGCAGTGACGGTAAGGAACATATGGGCCAGCATGTTCACTCAGGACAAGGAAATCATAGCCCTCACATCAATGGTCCTGCCCATAATTGGGCTGTGCGAGCTCGGAAACTGCCCGCAGACAACCGGCTGCGGCGTGCTGAGAGGCACGGCGCGGCCGAAAGTTGGGGCCAACATAAACCTTGGGTGCTTTTACATTGTGGGAATGCCAGTGGCGGTGGGGCTGGGGTTCTTTGCCGGATTAGACTTCATGGGACTGTGGCTTGGACTTTTGGCGGCTCAGGGTTCCTGTGCTGTCACCATGTTGGTGGTTTTGGGTGTTACAGATTGGGAGTATGAAGCCCAGAAAGCCAAACAGTTGACAGGAGCTGCTGGAGTTGTGGATGACAGCGCAGAAGTTGAAGAGGACAAGCCAGACAAAGCTGAAATCAAGGGAGAAGACTGTTTAATTCTATTAGGTGATGAGTTAGATTACGCTAATGATGATGACAATAATGAGAGAAGTTATAGTGATTCTAATGTTTAGTTTAATCCCCTCGTTTTGATTCTTTTTTTCTTTTGGGGGTCTTCTTGTTTTGTCCTAAGGTGTATAGTAGTCTTTGGGTGCATGTAGATCAAGAGCAAGGAGTTCTGACTTTGTTTTGGGGATGAGAGGAGGGTATTTGTATTGGCAAAACTAGCTCCGTCTCCATGAGTTTTCATAGTTGCAGTGAAATTCAATTGTAAGCTGTAAAATGTTGAATTTCATAGGAAGTAGCTAGAGAATGTACATGGTCATCATCTCCACCCCTTTTCTGTATTTTGTAATCGGATACAGAGTCATTGAAGAAGAATTATTTGCAAATCACAATCCATCCCTTTGGTTTGAATTTAATTGATTAGAAGGAGCAGAGAACAGCAAAGTTCAATAGGTGATGCTGTGGGAGTAGACCAGCTACAAGAGGTTGGCTAGCTATCACTATATATGGGGGTTTTGAAAATGATGTAACTTGTTATCGTTGCGTTAAAGATTTGAAATCAATGTATCGATCTATTCATGTATAGTATGATTTCCACTTACTAAAATATGGGATTTTATATTATTCATAAAATGAAACGGAACTGACTGACATACTGAACAAACAAATATCATTTTTAACAATCATTGTATTCCAAATATATGAACTACATTGAGCTGTACAATTGACCAACAAAATGTCTATTTCAAGCTATATGTGAAGAGCGTATTCAGCGCACCCGTCCATCTCCGCCGTCCATTTGATGCGGACTTTTGACTTTTTCAAAATGGACGGCGGAGATGGACGGGTGCGCTGTATAATTTTCACTATATGTGATGCAAATTACAACACAATGTTTCCAATATATACTTCTTTTCTTCATCAAAACATAAGTGGTACAAAAAGTAATGCTCGAAGCTTTAAGGTTACCAAATATTCAGAAAAATTGCATATAATTTTCACTATATGTGATGCAAATTACAACACAATGTTTCCAATATATACTTCTTTTCTTCATCAAAACATAAGTATACAAAAAGCAATGCTCGAAGCTTTAGGTGTTGATGATCTCTAAATACTTATATGCAATCATCTGATACTTTAATCAGATGATTGTCTTGTCAAAGTCATTCATGCTGAACATGAAACTTGATCGCATTGATTAGCCGGAGTCAGCTGGCCGGTGCAAAAGGCCGGCCGGCTACTTAGTCTGAGAGGTACATGATGCACGTTTTTGGGTAACATGATCAATCATGATGTAGTCATTCACATGGAACTAAATTAATAAGAACAACATGCAGTCTAGCTAGCTTTGAGTATGCTTGAAACCAGGAATCTTACTATTCCTACTACTGCAGATCGAGAAATGAGATGGCCAAAAGGAGCAAGATGCTCATCAGAGAAAGAAGTTCCAGTTGTACCTCAACTTGCAAACCATTCCTAATCCAGAACCAAGTCATATATTACTCCACTCCTTTACAGATCAGTTTCAAGACTTAGACATGGACCTAACTCTTGCCCACCCCCAAGAGCTCTCATCTGTTGCTTTTTCTTTGTTATTAATCACAATCATCAGCAGATTGCACACATAGGAACTACATATACATGGGCATATATGCCACTATTTTCTGTGTTTGACATGTATATGCCATTATTGCTATAGGAAGCTAATCCCAAAACTCCCCATAAAACATTTTTATCACCAGTTGAGCTCTTCAGAACCAATCTTTGACATTTAAGACTTCATAGCAGAGTATTCATTGAATTGAATCGATTTTAAAAAGATTTGAAAAAAAATTATTCAAAAAAGTAAAACAAACCATCGTTTTAAACTCATTAGTCTATCATGTTCTCGCTATCAAATTCATACGGTACTTTGACCTCACACCAAACTAGAGAATGTATTGAGGAATAATAAATCCTAGTAATTTATTAATTAGTTTTGAGTTGAATACACTAACTTCAACAATTATTCCTTAAATAGCTGAATTCATCGTTAACTTGAGCAATGCCACATGCTACACCAAAGAGTGAGTAACAAGAGGTTTTTAGGATGTGTTTTTAAATGATTCCAAAGTCCTCCCCTGCCATTATAAAAAATTATCATGAAATTAAGCTGGTTCTCTCATTTATAATTTTCATGTAATTAATAATATTATTATTGTTTCTGTTGGTCGACTATGTTGAGCCCCCATAAGGAGAAGCAGGCGTTCAATGTTTAGTAGCAAATAACGACAACGGGGTTGACTTTATATTGGGTTACACCGTTACACAACAATAGCTTGTTTTGACCTTTTGCCTTTTGGTTTATATAATTTGTTGCATATAAGATTATAAAATCGGCATCTACAATATGGTACTGAGATTGCAGATTAATATTATGCATGCCAAGGTCAAAATATAAGATAAAAATTGTTGTAGCTAACTAACTATTATAATTCGTCTTCAATGTTGTTCTTATGGTACTCTTTAGTAACATAATTAGATGTATAATTGTACAGAGAAATAGAACTGCTGCTTCTAACATATATATACGATTGTAAGTAATTTCCAGTAATGATTGATCGTGGTGGAGTGGCCTAGCTAGCAGTGGATGCCTTGCAGTGAGTAGTTGACTGAACGAATAGTGTTATGTTGGAGTCGATGTCCATTATTCTAGTAGTGCCTTGCCTTGTAATCTTGCACACACATATGCAGATTGCAGGGTGGTCAAACTCAATTGCATTATAGAGAGACAGATCCATCGATCCCATGCAGGAATAACAGTGCTAGCTAGCAAACACTACCAAATGCATAAGACAGATCATAATATATAGTCCCCATGCCGCATATATATGGTTGACTTTGATTTGGTAAGTATGGTTTCATACATTATATTGTGATGCTACTTGTCTCTAGTAAAGAATTTATATGTTTTCCGTATCATAAAATACAGTACTGGCTAGCCATGCGTACAATTGGTACACACAATAATACAATACTTCCGTTCATTACTGACGCGCCATTTGTAATGATTGGGCGCACGTTTGATATTTCAGACTACATTAGACTTTTTTATATTTTAAAATTATCATGTACTTATATGAGGTGTTTTAAGTTGTACTAATATTAACTCATGTTTGGTGTTGCATGAGATTAGAGGGTAACTTGGTTGGTTTATTGTTTAGAATGATTGATAGTGTTATCTAAGGATGACCTATTTGAGTACCCACAATAACACTATCTAAAGAGATCAAAATGAAAATAAAGTGTTACGTAAACTCATTTATTTTAATACCCAATAATACCAAACACAATACTAATTAACTAAACTTAGACTCTTTATTTACCACAACCTCATCTAGCCCATGAAACAAACATATACTTAGTTCTAAAAATATGCTCATAATCATCAGCTTCATTGGGACTAAGTTCTTGTACGTGAAATGTTGATTAAGTTGATGTTAATGGTAAACAAATTAAGAGAATATATTCTTGAGATAATTTCACTTTACTACCCTGAACTTTAGGTCTAAAATCAGTTTGATACCTCATCTTTTTTTTTAATCAGTTTCATACCTAAATTCTCAAAATGACATCAATCTCGACTAAAATGACTAAAATAGCCATGGTTAATCTTTTTACTCTCTCAGAGTTAAGAATGGCAACGGCGACGGCCGGGGGAGGAGGAGGGGCTGCCGCCGGGGCCCATTGCTGGTGGTAGGGGTGGATGCCGGCGCCGGCCATGTGGTGGATTTGGAGGCAAGGAGAGAGAGAGAAAGGGTAAAAAGATTAACCAGGGCTATTTTAGTCATTTTGGTCGAGAAGTTTAGGTATGAAACTGATTAAAAAAAAGATGAGGTATCAAACTGATTTTAGACTTAAAATTCAGGGTAGTAAACTGAATTTTTTCCTATATTCTTCTATTGATCGGTTGATGAACCCAAACATAATATCTAGGGTTTAGATTAGATTAATGACAAAGTAACGTATAATTTCTCAATTCTAAGTTTTATGTTTCCCAATGACCTTGATTTCTCAGTTATAGTACCTCTGAACGAACAAGTTCCATCAATCCCAAGCTCACTATAATCTCCACAACATCCCTAAGATCTCTCCCTGCAGTGTTCTTTGACTCGAATTGTTCTTAGTAAAATTTAAAGATGATTTACGTGGTACTTAGATTAGAGAACGGAAGCGCAGATATCGTGCACACTCCATACTATCCATATCGATACGATCCCCAAGTGTACGTAAGATCATCTAGTGTGCAAAATACATATAGAATCTTCAATTGTCGATCGATGATATATTATACACATATATGTACGTAGGACTTTATCTCTTATTCAAGACTCGGAATCGGGTTCAGTATGGAGTCGAGTATAATGGACAGTGCAGCTCTTCAAGAGCGTGGGACTGCAAGTATATATATACAACCCATGCATATACTATAACCTAATGATCGATTAGCTATTAATCAATATAATGAATTGCATGCATGATATGCATGGGGCGGTGGTTAATTAGTCTGATGATATTGACGAGTATCAAATTTGAGAGATAAATATTTGCTTGGGGGGCATTGGACTTGGAAACCTAATCATTTTAACATTTTGTGGACAATTTCATTTGGCCGGCAGTACTCTATATATGTTGCTTTGTATGTATATGGGGGTCGCAATTAACTATTGGCCTATGAATATGATCATTAAACTAAATTCAGTTTAAATTATGTGTTCGTGGCTGAACTGCAGGATCTTTGTGCACCTCTCTTAGTTCAAAGAATCTAAGATCTAAGTAAGTTAATACATCGAATTATAACAAACCTGAAGAGAATTTTAAAAGAAGGAAAAAAAAATTGAAAGGAGAAGGATTATGATGAACGCATATGCCTGCATGAATGTGTTAATCGAGGATTAATATATATCAGGTTGCGTGGTGCCGCCCTGAAGTCCTAAACGTAATATTCGACCATCTAGCTATTTGTATGTTTATGAGGTTTCGAATATATGAGCAAAGATGTTTGAGAAGTCCACTTGGGTTAAGGTTTGTGCTTGCAAAAAACTAATTGAGATTTGATATACGTTGTGGAAAAAGTAGCTATCGATCTCCAGTGCGATCGTATGTGTGATTCAGATAAACTTGTAAGCTTTTAGATAAATTTTGCAGCATTCCAAAACTGTCTTGGTTGAAGTCCATGTCATTCCCCATTCATGATATATTCAAGTAGTAAAGAGATAATTTGTTGTCCCACTATAGCCTCTACATGCATGTTCGTCTATAGAAATGATTTACGCACGAAAAAGGATACAAAAATGGAATGAACTTACTATGATGACATTCCTGTTCATATTTAAAATGGAAATGAAAGAGGTTGTGACTAACTATGAATACAACTTTGACACAAACTTAAACTGAGTAAACTATTTCTTCAGCTTGAATAATAATGATGATTTAGTAACTAAGTATGACGTTTACCACTAATATATGAGATATGTCCACAGAGTATTATTTACTTTTTAAGATTAGGTCATCGTTTTTCAACTTTTAGGATACAATATACAGAATTAGAACTCACCTTAATTTGGACGTTAAGAAGGTCTAAGAAGTTTACGTTTTGTTCAATAATTAGATAGATTTACGCAATTCCAACATTTGTCTCAAAGTCTCAATGTCATGATGTATGAACAGTCAAAATAATGTTGATGACATGCGACGCAATAGTTGAGACGTACAGAATCGAGTCGAATTTCTTCTTGTATATATAAGTTTTTTATAGATGTGAAACGATAATAGACCACAAAGATATTCACCAGTCCAGTTAATATCTTACATTTTATAACAATTACGTACACTCAACTATGATATATGCATCATGCGACTCCATAAGATTATGAATCTCTTATAGAACCAACTACTTAGTCACCTTAGGATAAGTTTACTGATATCAGTGATATGATCATAATTCACAAGTAAAATCAAATAAGAAAAAAGAAGTTACTCTCCAAGAGATGATTCATAGTTGCATTACTTATATATAGCTTCTATGTTCTTAGACAAAGCAGATTCGGAGGTCTTTTTCAAAGATTCTATATAAATTTATATATGAAACCGAGATAGTACGTTAGTTCTTGTTTTTCATGGTGTAAAAGTCATGTGTCTATGTTAAATTGAAGGGTTTTGATTATTGTTTTCATCCATATATATACGTTTTATTTTGTTTTTTTAGCTGTATATTGCATGCAGATAATTCGATGGGACTATGGGAGCAAATCTAAGGACCTAAAGGAGCCAAAATTGAATGGAAGAGAGTCAATGTCAAATTTTCAAGAATGGCCACTGAAACAGATTTAGTGGACCGGCCGAAATTAAGATGGGAGAACAGAAGGCGGTGGCATCCTACTGAGGAGACAATTTGGAACGATGAAACCCTTAAACCAACTAATCACCACCATCCAGGGTTCAGGGGATTTAGCTCCCCATAAACCAACCTTGAAATATCATAATGACACAGATCAGATAATGGCTTAATACCAGGTACATCTTTATCTCATTGGTTAATGAGTTGCATAAATGGTAGCTTATTTGCATGTTGGTGAATCTGAATGGCCACAATCGATCCCGTGTCAACTTCAAGCTGCTGGACCTCTTGGAAGCCATCAAAAGCCAAAAGCCAATTCATCTTATACAGATTTCCGATGCTTAGCTCGCTTTTCCTTAACAGATTCTTACATTTCAATATTGAAATCTTGTACGAAATATCATTAAGCGCGTGCTGGTGTGCTGGTGTGCTGGTGTGCCCTCTTTGGCTTCTTTTTTTCGTCATACCTAGTTAGGTAATTGATTTGGAGTAGAAAGTTGCTTAGTTAAGAAACAATATGCATGGTACGGTGCATACAAATCATAACTAATATATGAATCCTTAACTTACTTTGTGCTCCTCTTACGTCGATCTACATATATATGTCTATATATAATTATATATATGTACGTTGCTTATGGCATGCATGACATCAATATGTAGCACTAGCATTTCTAAAACATGTCCTATAATGAAGTCTGGTATACATGCATATAGAAAATTACTCTTGTATAAAATTAATCAAATTCAACCATCCATAAAGTTTGAATTTTCTTGATGATTCGAAAAGGATCGACAATGTGGGAATGGCATTTTTAATTTTATCCCAAGCTCCAATTGAGACAGAAAATATTAAGCATATACAGCTGATACAAAAATATGTGGGATTTTTATTATTAGAAAGAAAGAACGCGTACGGTTTCAATTTTTCGAATTTCGCAATTAGATATATATATAATTCTCATTATAGAGCATGCGTTGGTATGATATATGATGTGGAAGCCCCGATCCCTATCTGATCAGCCATATTACCCCATATACGACCTGAATTAAGCAGTGATATATAACTCAATGAACCCTAGGAAGGCAACTCGATCCATCGTATTATTAAACTGTAGAAACAAAACCTAAAAACCACATCAGTATCATATCCTAACTACAAACCATATCAGTGTCACGTTTGAATGAGTAACAGTGGAAGCTTCATCAGCTGACATTATAATGCAAGTCACCGATAGACCCAGTAGGGGTGGGGGTAATCCATTTAAGTAAGCAAAACCTGGGATTTGGGACTCGAAGATTTAATTATTTAGGGGACTTTTGCATGCAGGAGAAGACATTTCAAAATGTCCAAGCATTGCAATTGCAAGCAGCTAGCTGCAAACGTTAAATGTTAAAATAAACGAACTACAAAGTCCACGTATATGATGGAACCCTCACAAACTGAGTCTGGGTGACACGATACCCACCCAGATCCTAGCCAAACTTGAGAACATTCTACGGCGCCGACGGCTCTACTTTTTCAGAGCAAACAAAATAAACAAGATAAAAGGAATGAATGGGTGCGCGCTGAACACAGCAGAGGCTGCTGCTGCTGTAGCCTAGTTGCTGCCGTTTTATTTTCACTTTGCATCTCAAAATGACTGGACTAGAAGATCGATGACCCTCCCCTATAAACCCTGATTAAAGGACGTACCTATGTACCTATGTGTTTTCTTATTCGATCAAATCTCAAAAGCATGCAGTTCGAATTAAGATGGATAGATATACGGATGAGGTATATATCGGCTTAGCTAGCTAGATTGATGCTGGGGACGTGCAAAGTCATTTTTACACGTCGAAGATATGTGTTGGGAATTTTCGGTTTGAAAATTTGATCAATCCACTTTAAAATGAATATACAGCAAATGATCGGATCAATTATTTGCGGCCTCCTTCGATGCTACGTGCATGCATTATTTGTGTTTAATCTATCACTTCGTTCTATAGTAACACCTCTATATCTTATATCTATATATCGATCTTGTACATGTTATGTTTTATCGTTAATTATGTTTGTGACATGTGATTTAAGGATTCGGTGCCTAATAGAATGATCGAAGAGCCAGATATAGTACTAGTTCTAATTAAATCTGAAATAAATTTGTGGAACAAATATTTCATTAGTGTTATATATAAGAAAGTGAAATCCACACACATTAAATTGTATTACGTAGTTAGGTTTACTCCATCTAGAGAGGAGAGTAATAGAGAAGTCGGGATAATGGTCATGATCAGAGACGACGTCAGGCCATGGATGGTTTTGGGAAAGAAAGAATAAAAGAGAGTAGAATCTGGAAAAGTAAATAAGACGTCATTTAGTGATGATGAGATTAGGTTAGGGGAGATTAGTTATGTTAATGGTAATTAAAAATAGGGTTAACGGGGATAAGGGCAACAACAGAGGTCGTGGCACCCTCTGTGGAGACAAATACTAACACGACACCGTACGAAATGAGCGCCACTTAGCCAGGCTCGGAGTCCGAAGCAGTCCCCCCCGATCCCGAAGCTCCGAGATCCAGGCTTGGTCGTCGTTATGGAATTCTCAGACAACACTTTTGAACTCGATCAACCATTTATATTGCGCTTTCTTTATCAAAAACCAACACAACTTGCACCTTATCTCTCAACCTTCTTTTTTGTTTTCGATAAATATCTAAACTTGGTGATCATATTAGAATGTTCTTTTGGGAATGCTTTTAGGATGAACTATATATGGCTAACACTAATGTGAATAAAGGTGAGCATTCGGAATATATATAACGTTAGTTCGTTCGAGTCTCGTAAACTTAAATTTGAAATATTATGAGTCATCATATAGTTTTGCGTTTATAATATATAATGAGTCATAAGATATCATTTCATATTAGAGTTTTGCGTTTGACACAAGGGCAATTTTGATAAATGATGTCTATTAGCATCGACACTAATCTATATAGAAATTCGAGTATTTTAGATTTTTATCTAATTTGTTCTTAGATATTTTGTTCTAAACCTCCTCAGAGGTGATCTTTTGTTAGAGTTCGATTGTCTGAAACTTTGTGGTGTATATAAAAGAAAGGAAGAAGGGGACACGATCTGTAATGTTCAATTTTACCCTTTCATTTCAATGAAAATGAAAGAAGATTCATTACTGATCAAGTGTAAAACGAGACACCAAGGCCAGACTACAACATTTGAAAACAAAATATATTCAACAGTTGAGAATAGCTAGCACAATGAATTTAGACAAAATAATACCTGAAGTTTTAATTTTCAACCTTTGCACGTATATAATAAGTATACTTACACCTAGAATACAACACTGTCAATCACTAGGATCCGCAAGATCGCAGTGATAAAGACGTTGAAGAGAAGAAGTTGAGTTGCATAGGGATTGGGGGACATTGTTTCTGGAAACAAAACTGGAGGGAGCTATAGAGACACTCCTGGTCAAAATATGTTTGCTGTTTTCGTTCATCATTTTCAAGCAATAGATTTCCCTTTCCGTTAAGTTTTACCACTACACCGATTGAATCAGTGCGCTGATGATTGATATCTGCGCGTCGTTTCATCATCATTTGAAACTTCGAATTCGTTCATCTCTGTGTGCTGCGATATACTTCATGTCATTGTTTGTTTCCCACTTCTGCTCGATCATGCATGACAAAACAACCACCTCGATCAATATTAAAAGCCACTTGCTTAGCATCTCTAATTAACTGAGGTAATGAACCATCAGCATGCACTTGCTTAGTTGCTTAATGGCCAATACACGGTAATTCACAGTAGAAGCTCAGGCAGGCTTAAAGTCTAATATCATACATATTATGGAAGCCAGCCTAATCAAAAGGGCATTACCTACTACAGCAATATAGTAAATCTTAGTATCTTACTTCCCCAAAGTAGTCAATCTCTCCAATAAGACTACGAGTCAGTAACGAATCGATCAACGAGTTAAATCTGCCGGCAACGAAGTTCATATAAATATCATGAAAAGGGAAAGCGTGTCAGCCAGCTTTAGGTGCATATTGGATAAGAACGTAATGCACTGCATCATTTCAATTTTGAAATGACCCTCTGCTACTTGCTGAAAGACACATACAGATTAAGAAAAAGGAATTTCACATGGATCTAAAACCCTAATTGCTTTCAAGGCCGGCTATATATATATATATACGTCCAATAATCTCCAGAGACTGGAAAGTAGGTGCAAAGCAACAAATAATTTATAGGAGCTTTGTATGAAGCCCAAATCCTAATTCCTTAGGTAGCTGTATCTCTCATTAGTTTGGTCAGTATGGCGTTCCAATCACAATTTCTAGTTCAGGACTAGCTAGCGATCACTCCATGATCTTTGTTTATTTCAGAATGTACATGTGTTGTGACATATAGCGAAAAGATCCTTTGGAAAGTACAACGGTGACCAAGTTTTGGATAAATATCCCTCTATAGCTTAAAGGCGACCTTATTTTACATTGTCGAATATGATGGCATTACCAACCTCCATTGGAACCTTATTAGTTCAAGATCGATTACTACTGTAAGAGTTGCCTAGATTAGTTAGAGCAACAACTAAAAATTAGCTTCCCGGAACACATGCTTCAAAGAGATTGATTCAAAATGAACCGAGAGAACATTGATATCATGAATAATCTTTTGAAGTCTCTAAGGAGGGGTATATCTACCATTGACAGCGTCAATTATGAGCTTTGAGTCACTTCAACCTCAAGTCTTCTAAAACCTCTTTCTTTGGCACAATCCAAAAAAGGCCACACCTTATACATTGTTAATAAGAAAAAGTATTAAACACATACCAATAATAGTTGAGCCTGAACTCGTTAGCAGGCCATAGAATACGGTTGTTGGGCCCTAAAGTACTCTTACAAGTCGACTTCACCTTAAAGCCTGACGAATTGAGCATATCCACCCATCTCTTGGTCACTTTGATCCCATATTCACTGTCCCTGCGTTACACACAAGTCCTAACCTCAAACTTGCATCTATAACACCCAGCCAAGAACTATTCAGGCGTCTCATTACTGGATCGCTAGCTACCTTCATAGTTCAAGTAAGGACATAAACCCATCTATCTCCTCCCTTCAGTTGCTTATCTCCAATTTTCTGTGATTCTATCTTCTTTATCCAACTTTCTAGAGAGCTAGAATGGTGCTTATAGTGTATATAACACAACTCGGAGCCTTTCAGTGTGGCACACATTTTCTAGTGAAGAACAATCTGTACCCTAAAGAAGAAAGAGAGAATCCGTTCGATCCAAAAGATTTGAGATCAAAACGTTTCGGATACCTCATAACTGACTGCACATAAACAGAACGAAGGGGAAATCATACCTACATTGAATAATTAGTGAACTTAAATCTTGAATTCTTGATTGCTATGGACTAATCAGTTTCCGGTTTAGTTGCAGACTTGCAGGGTGTGTAGCAAATGTGGAGATATGCAGCAGCATTGTTAGCAAGAAATTGAAAAGGGTGGGCTGTCCAAGATCAAGCAGGTAAAACAATGTTGAGATCGAGTTCATATCAGTACGCTTCCATGCTTGTGTCCTTATCAAATAACTTACTATTCTTAGCACCAAGATATCTTACTTGCATTACAAAGAAACAACTATAGTTAGGTCAACTGTTTTTATCATCAGCACTATAAATGGCCCTGTCTGAGTAACTTTATATCTTAATGGCGTAGTAGTTATGACAGTCTCAAACTTTATTTGGATTCTGAAGGTTAAAACAAGAAGGATTCTGAATTTGGAAAGGTGGAGTGAGTAGAATAATCATGACCAAGGAACACAACTTCTCTAATCTAGAATAGTTTAAGCAATTCACTGAAATCATTGGAAGGGTTAGTTAGTTAACTATTTCATTACTAGAGTATATAGCTTTCATCAATGCCATTCTTTTTGTCAGTTTGTAGCCTCTGCAGGAAGCAAGGTATAATTACACAACCACCAAAAATTGTATATGATTGAACTGCTTTATTGGATTTCAAGGAGGAGAGCCCTCACATGTCTGAGACTAATTGCTCTAGTAAGGAATATACAGAAGGCCAAGTTTATAGTATGGAAAACCAAACCACATAAATGGAATTCAAAGAAAAAAAGAACAATATTGATATCAATAATCACTATTGGAGTAACCCCATTTATTTCTGGTGAACAATGACAGAGAGTAAAAGGGGTCGAAAACATTTTCTAAGTACAGAAAAGAATGTAGAAGAGAAGACAAACCATTTAGGATACAATATCAAAACACATCCACAGACACACACACAGACACTCAATCACAAACAATAGGTATATGGCTTACTCGAACGACTCCCAATTAAATTTAGGGTAGGCAGAACCATTGGCTGCTGAGGTTGTGGATGTAGATGTTGATGAGATTGGGATCAATGGTGGCATATTATCAAAAGTCTCCCACTGTGTGGTAACGATTGCCCCTGATGTTGAATGCCTCGAAGGTTGTTGTTGTTGTAGCTGCTGCTTTTGGCCTTGCTGCTGGGGTGTAGGTAAATTCTCAAGTGAATGCCTTGGTTGGTGCTCTTGAATTGGTGTTAGGATACGCCCATTGCCATTGGAATGATTTTGTCTATGACTATGAGCTTGCTTCGGAATATGACCTCCATTGCTACTAGGCATGGAGTTTTTTATTTTCAATACATCCAGAGTTTCAACATACTTCTGAACTCTTTTCACCTACAAACCATCCATGAACATTCTTCAAATTGGTGCTCAAAAATGTTAAATTGAAACAAACAAGACTACAGGTTTATAACAATCAAACTCACCTGCATTTTCCTCTGCAATTTCACATCTCCATCCCCCATAATTCCGTCTAATTTAAGCAACTGATTCATCAGCTGCTCAATCACTTTAAGCACATCTTGTTCTGCAACTTTTGCACCTTTAGTAATAATTGTTTCAAGAGCAGACACCTACAAAATTCCCAATTCCCAGTTCAATTCCGAAACAGGTTGATTCTAATACTAGCTACTTCAACTTTAGTAAAGAACTGAGCACAATACCTGACCAGCGAGCCGGTCTACTTCCAAGCTGATCTCCGAGATAGACTTTGATGCCTTCTCCATCTTGGCATTGCGCCTCATCTCAATATACCTCTTTTCTTGGCTAAGAGGGTCTTCAACACACACAATTTTTGATCGGTCTTTCACCCCGGAAATGTCAAGAAAGGCTTTGGAATCCCTCTCCTTATCTTTGAATATCAGCTTCTGATCCTGGTGGTGTAGACCCGTCGGTCCAACCAGCATTTTCTTCAACTCCCCTGCACACAAAATTAAACACTTCAAACACCACAAACACAAAACCAACACATTTCTCAACACAATTCTCAAGACAACAAAACAAAGTTCGATGACACTCACCAAAGGAAGCTTGCGCGCTAATACTGATTTCATGGTACACAGACCCGTGCTTGACCCTCACTCGAATTGTCGGCGGAGGCGCCACGTTCCGATCAGAGTCCGGATTCCGTTTCTGAACCAACATTCCTCCTGGCCTGACCTCCCACTCCCCGGCCGGTCCAGACTCTGCTGCCCCCGAACTTCCATTCATACTAGAGAACGGCACCTCCACACCTGAACTCGTCTTGTTCTTCATTCTCATCATCTTCAAAGATCTCCTCCAATTTCCCCGAAGATCTGCTTCAAACTCTGCCCAATTGAACCACACACCTCCTCACACCACAACACAACAACAACAAGACACTTCTCTTTAATCCACCCAACCCCGGCATATCACGCCAACAGCCACGTGGTGTGCTTCGACACGAACCAAGAACCTGTCTTTTGTCTGCTTTACACCAGAATCAATGGCGTCTTACAAAAGAAAAACTCGAAAAACAATCCATGTATATATTCACGAAACTCCAAAGCTTCCCTTGCAAAAACAAAAAACCCAACAAACCGGTTCGGCCCCAGTTCAGAGTCTAAGCCCCTCTGAGATCTCTCCGGCAAAATAATGCAGTCACACACAAGTCAAACAGCTGCAACAAAGCTCCTTATTTAACACCACAAAGTAAAAAACCCGAGGAGGAAGATGAAGGAGAGCTTGAAACCTGTGATGATGAAGTAGACAAAGATAGGTAGCCGGGAAAACCAATGAGAATCAAATAGAGAGAGAACTAGGCTCTCTGTTTTTTTTTTCTCTGGTTCTGGAGAAGTCGAGGAGGAGAAGAGAGGTAGAGGAAAATAAAAATGGAAGTAAATATAAGAAGGAAAAAAAAAAAAGTGGCTGGCCAGCTAAGTGAGGCTGGTTGGAACCTTCATTATTATATAAGGAAATTTTAAAATGATTTAATATAGTTACTATAATTATGCGTAAATTATTATATATGACGAGAGAAAATAAAAAAAAGTGAAGCCGTAGAAGCCGCCAAAGGTTAAAAAAACAAACACGGGAAACTTTGGGGGTTGTGTTCCGGTGTGAGAACGCTCCGCGTGGAGAGGGGTGTGTTGTTTGGTTGGGTTAGACACGTGGCGGGGTGAGGGGTAATTTGGGAAATGAAATGGCGACTAATGATTGACTTGTGGGATTTGGCGTGGCAGACGTGGGAGATTTTAACGTGGAGGCCGCGGCGCTAACTTTGTGGTTACAGGGTGGGTTGTTGGCCAGTTTGGTTTTCCATTTTACTTCTCCTTTTTTTGGAAACTTAATTTTTCTACTAATTAGATTTTCCATAACTGATGAGCTAAAAAAGGAAGTAAATCAACCTGGATATGAGCAAAAGGAGATGAAGAGTGTATAGATTTTTAACTCATTTTGATGTTCCTGATTTTATGGTTTATCAACATATAGAAAGTTAGAAAGAAAGTGAGATTATATTGCGGTCATGACCAACTTCGATCATATCATGAAAGATCACGAGTCACCAAAGTGACGAATTTTTATTCTTTATAATAGTATTTTATTTTTCCTAATTCATACTGCTTACCAGTTTACTTGAAATATTAACACAGTAGTTGTCGGACAAGGTTGTAATGATAGTGTCAATTATTCTCTAGCTCCATACTTTTTGAAAATGAAAACGATCTTAATACTACTATGCGTACTATTATTTCTCCAATAGAGAACTTGGTTTGTCGGTTCCGAGCTTAGCATCTTTTGGTAAATCTAGTACTACTACTTTTGAAAGACAAGAATATATAAAGCTCTATATAGTCTGATTGAAATAATATTCCCAATTTATTAACACAAATATGGAAAATTAATTTTGAAATTACTTTATGGCTCAGTGCGTCGTTCGCAGGTAAAAGTACATATCAAAACAAAAGTAACCACTGTTCGAAACAAAGACCAAAAGGTCCACCGTACTCTCCCACCGACAAATTCCACACGTGGGAAGATATTGACACGTGGCGAGAGGCGAAGCCATAGAGATTAGGAGGAAAACGCCGCCAAGTAGGAACCGTCGGGAGTCGCTGGGTTTCGATGGAGATGGTGCAACCATACGTATAATTACAATTTTCTTAATTTTAATTAGCTATTTTTAAAAATAAATAAATTTGAGGGTGATTAGCTAACTATTATTATTACTTAATTAATCAGGAATTTATTTTTTGATTGATAATTAATCAGGAACTTAGTCAAGCTTATAGTTTAATCATTTCTGGGTTTTTGGGAGTAAAATAGGTGGATCTTGTTTGTGATCGGGGACAGGAAACCGACCATTTGGTGTAAAATATATATAGAAATGGGATTAGGGCATTGCAGTGGTTTTATAGAATTTCTGTGGGTCAAACATATGAGGCACGTGAGAACCAGGACAAGCAGTGCTTCTTGCTCGACGACTCAGCTAGCTGTGTGTTCTTATTCTTGTTCTTGTTATTGTGGAGTTGTGGGGTTTTCTACAAAGAAAAGGGTTTTGGACTTTTGAAACATGCATGTCCTCTTGTGAAAGGACTCAAAGCTATATACTTGAATCTTGATCGTTTAGCCAAAAGGATTAACATGATGCATTACTTGTTGTATGAAGAGGATTAGTTTCTAAAGCGAACATAACATAGTCGATGGAAAAATAACAATTTACAATATTATCGTTGATTATAAATTACTTTGTAAACTTGTCTTAAACGCATATATATATATATATATATATATATATATATATATATATATATATCAAAGAGAATAAACTTCTCCGATTTAGCATGTTTATATATTCTTGTCATGAATTGTACGCATGGTATGGAGCCATGGAGGTGAGTGAAGATCGTATATGTAGTGAAGATCGTTTATGTACATTTCTTGAACAATTTTTTCTTGCTTGTTTATTCCATTTGTCTTGTTTTTGAAGAGTTGCTTTGAACTACTACCTCATCATTTGGTGGTAACGGCCTTCTGGACGTACAAGTTTCGAAACCTAATAGCTAAAAAACTTAAGGGACAAGGCAAAAAAGCTAGGCTATCATAATAGTTTCAAAGGTAAAAAGGAATAATGAAGCGTATATAATATATATATGGGTTATATATGAAGTTTTACAAGTGTCACTCTCAAAATATTAGAAGTATGATTACAAGTAGAGCCAGCACCAACATCCAGAGACACAAGAGTCTGAAGTACGATACATATTTATAAGCACATAAACTAGTATTCGTCACATTCATCGCAAAATGATCAAAGTATAGAGAGTAAAAGCATTCAATCATATATATGGCATTTGATGAACTTGCGCAAGCTTAGAAAGTAGGCTAAATATAGCTAAAAGCTTCATATATCTCAACCCGATTGGGTATGCCTTGGATCGGACGACACGAATTATAAGCAAAGGCAAAGTAATCATTCGCTGTTCATATACATGTTAGTATGATGTTGCAGAGCACTACCAGAAACAATGGGGCATGCATGCTTTTAGGGCTCCACGCACAAGGGAAACCCTAGGGTTTGGTCGTCTTCTCCGAGTTAGATGGAGGCACGTGGAAAGTGCATGTCAAACTTTAATCATACAATGGAAATGATTAGGGTTCTTTCACTAATTATAATAACTAATCTCTTCTTAATCAATACATAAAATTACTCTATAATAGAGTTTGTTCTATTAAGCCGGGTAACAATTTCATCCTGAATCCGCCGTTGCATATAGTATAACAGTTAGATTTGTATTTGCTAATTGTGAAATTACATGTAGGTATAGATTTATATATATGATTAATTTGTAGAATCAAAGATGGTGGAGGGTCTCTTTAAGGATTACTGATCCTGGTCGGTGATTTGAAAACGATTACTCAACTGCTCAAAATTATTGAACAATACAAATCAAGCACGAGGTGTATGATATGTAGCTAGCTTCTATATTATTAGTTAGCTTCAATCTTTTCTGTGTATCATCTGGTTCGAAAATGATGGGGCACTAGATTTGGACCTGCAAAGGAAGAACGTCGCTTAATTTGGTTGAAATGCTTCGTATACATGCAATCTAAACGCCATCCTTAACATTCAAGTCATCAGATACTACTCCAGAAATAGGCTTGGTTTCTTTGTAAAGCTTAATTTACGTTTCTGTTTTTGCTGGACTGATTTTGATGTTCTACAAGCTTTGTGGTGCGCTATCAAATTCTGACACCACAAAATTCATAACAGGATGAATGACTAGAAACCACTCTACCCTCTCATAGTCGACTTAGAGACTTTTTGGCCGAATTGAAAATAGGGAGATGATCATGTAGGTATAATGTCATGTACTTAGAAGGTAGCTAGCTAGCGACATCATGATTGAAGAATGAAGCTATTGGGGTTAGCTGGGGGTCTCATAAGATCGACCTCCTTCTCGAAGTAATTGGAGGAACCATTGTCAAATATCTAATCTCATCATGAAGAGATTAGTAGGAACGACTAATCAAATGTTATCATATATCATCATGTGTATCAAAGTAAACTGGCCATCACTAATTCTTCTAAATAACAAAAGTCTATGTAATTGGTTCCGAATGAATTTCGAATTCATAGTGATTTGTGAGTATTCATAAAAATGGTAACGACTATGATGCACTTGATGGATGCAAGTTTGAGATTACAAATCAACCGCATGCGAGTTGAAATACTATAAAGAAAAATACTACATTGATTGTTACATAAGTAGAATACTCTAGTATATACACATGTGTTTAAACAATAAGCATTTCATAGAAGACTTCTATCCAATTGGACTACTAAATTAACGTCAATTCTGCATAATTTTCTTTTACTTTTCCTAAGTATATATCCAGGGTGCAGAAATTCATGAACTGATTCCAGATCGAAGCAGACCAATAGAGTAACACCAAAAATAATGACTACTATTATCAATCTTCACATGAGGTCACAAAGACTAATACTTCAATATTCCTATATAATTCAATCGTTTACACAAGCTACTTGAAATTTACATATACTTATAAGTCTTCGTCAACAATGATATTCAAAACCAGCTTGCTAGGTGCAGCTCATGGAGCTTAAGTGCTTCATTAGTTTCTTCTTGTATCCACGAAAATCAAACTCATAAAACTACGACATATCAGTGTTGACAATTACTTTGCTTCATAGAAATGAAAACGCCATTACCACTGACCATTTGTTTGCATTACGTACTCCTCTATGATAGGGTGAGCAATCAGCTTCCAATAGTAAAATTACAGCAAATAAAACGAAATTAGTATGTGAAACCCCAAGGAAATGTTGCCCTATTCCTGGAGACACATGCGCAACATGGCCCCTAACGAAAAGAGGCACAAAGGAAAACATTGCATCCCTGTCATTGTCGATTTGTCACAGTATGATCCTTCCAAACAAGACCAATCTACAGCACGAGAAACCTTATCTTAGAGAGAAAAATGACTAAACCATATGGCTAAGGAAAATAGGCTTATCATCTTCCTGTGAACATAGGCACTACTGTGTTTGAGCTGAGAAGAAGAAGCCATGGTAGCTCTGAGCTGCCAGTTTCAACCTCTTGTCTGCAAGAGTTATCGCAGCAATCGTAGAACTAGACCTTCTGCCTTTTGCTCAATGCAACCGTCTCAGAACAACATCAAGGTTACATATTTGGTTCTACATCAAATGCTGTCTCTTTTCTTTTATAGTAAGATGCATCGGAAAGAATCAAATGAAACGTGCTGCTATAGGTCATTATAAATGGAGCTGCAAAGGAAATAGGAAGGGCTGCAGTGATTGCAGTGACCAGAGCTCGAGGGATGGAGGTTGCCGGGGCAGTGGATTCGTATCTTGTAGGAGAAGATATTGGGAATGTATGTGACATGGCGGAGCCGCTGGAGATACCGATAACGAATGATCTGACCATGGTCTTAGGTTCCATATCACAGGTGCATACCAAAATGATATCTATGTGTGTAATGTGAGTGTGGTTTTGTTCATTCTGTTGATATGTTTACCATGCCATTGATGTCGATTGGCAGTCTAAAGCAACAGGAGTAGTTGTGGATTTTACTGACCCTTCCAAAGTTTATGACAATGTGAAGCAGGTAGAGGCCACATTGATGAAGTTTTTAGCTTCCATGGGTTTTGTTTTGACTGAGATTCATGACATTTTTAGCTTCCAAAGTACGAAACATTCACAAATCGAACATGTCTCATCATGTTTTTTCCCCCTACTAGGCAACAGCATTTGGGATGAGAAGTGTGGTTTATGTGCCAAAGATTAAGTTAGATACAGTATCAGCATTATCTGCATTCTGTGAGAAAGCCAGCATGGTGAGCACAGGGTGAGATACTCTACAATCAAATTTTCGTAAGTACCATCGAGTTTCTGTGGATTAAACCTCACTTCTCTTACCTGATCATGAATTTGTTGCTGTTGTCAGGGTTGTCTTGTCGCACCGACTCTGTCTATTGGATCTATACTCCTCCAACAAGCTGCGATTTCAGCTTCCTTTCACTTTAACAATGTAGAAATTGTAGAATCAAGAGCTAACGCAACGGTAAACTCTGTCTATCTTATTTGCAAATCAGATAATAGTGGTGCATTATGCTCAAGGAAGTTCAGCAAATTTAGTTCAACACCTTACAAAATAACATGAAATGAAGACAACACTAACAGCATTTTGTCAATCTATGATTTTGACCAGAAAATTTCAAAAGTTACTGTATTAACATCAGTAGTTCAGTACACAGGTTTAAGAGACGCTTAAAATACAACCTGATGTTGCTAAATTTGTCTTTCGAAAACAGGATCTTCCATCATCAGATGCGACCCAAATTGCCAACAACCTCTCTAACCTTGGCCAGATATATAACAGAGAAGACATTTCAACAGATGTTAAGGTAGCTAAAATACAAAACTTAGTCTTTTCATAGTGCCATTTTATGCATTAGAACTCATTCTTGATTTGTCCAATAAGGCAAGGGGTCAAGTTCTGGGTGAAGATGGAGTTCGTGTGCATAGTTTAGTCCTTCCTGGGCTCCCCTCCAGTACAACAGTCTACTTTTCTCGCCCAGGAGAGGTGTGTTTCTGAGTTTACTCATCTCTTCTCAATTCAGAAGTGCCGACTTGAACAATGTAGCTATAAGTGAATCAGACAAAAAAATTACAAAGAAGAAGAAAAAGAAGCTCTTGCGAGATAATAATTTGATGAACTAGCATACTTGTGACAGGTTTACACTCTGAAACACGATATCACAGATGTGCAAAGTCTCATGCCAGGCCTTATCTTAGCTATCAGAAAGATTGTTCGCATCAAGGTAACACATATGTGCAACAGTACATTCTCAAAATTTTCATGTAGTCTGCTACACTCAATACTAGGTGACTCTCTCATCTCTCAACTGTTTCCCTTTATTGCAGAGCCTGGTGTATGGCTTAGAGAAACTTCTATAAAACTCCAAGCTTTCTTCAATCTCATTGAATATGTTACCTTAACATCATATATGCCACCATATACACAAGGTTCATAAATGAAAAGCTTAACGGGAGATGGTTTGTTAAAAGAAGCAGCGGAGAGAAAAGAAGATTTTGTACTAATTAACTTTCTATTGATGTAAAGTATTCAATTGTTAAAACAAGTGTGATCAGTGAACTTTCAGGGGAACACTGTTGTGATCTTCAGTTTGTACTAGGGATGTTGAATGATATCTTAACTCCATTCCAGACAGCAACTTCACTTGGTTCGGTTCGGCACCATACAGTTGCTGCCAAAACATAGCTAGGCCAAACAGATAAGATCAGACCTTTCGGGAACCTTTAAGATAAATTTGATTAGCTTCATTGGTAGTGATTATGGAACAAGAGAGATGTGGATATACTAGATAAGTCACTCAAACCCAAACCTAGGTAATCCGATTGTTTGACATCTTTAATAAAGGAAAGAACTTCATCTATCTTCAGCAGAGCAACTTGTGGTCATATGAACTTTTTAAAAACTTTATGAGAGGACATACTAATGCTTTATGTAGTAGCCTATACGTAATATACATCGGAATTTCAATTTCATGACCCAATCTCATAACTATTCCGTATGCATCATAGCAAAAAATCATAATGACGTCAAAAACAGCCTTTTAACTAAGATTACTGTCTAAGTTCAAATGTAAAGAAGATCAAAATCCTTTGCATATCTACACATATGTTTGTACCTTCAGCTTTTGGTGAGAGCTCTGATCCAGCCTATTTTCACTTGCCTCTGAATTTCTTTGCAAGAGCTCTAGCCCATGTTCTATCTTTATCACTATATGCATACCTCATGCTTGAAGCCAACAAGACAAATCCCTGAATCTTTTCATTTCTACTATCACTTGGGTGCAAAACATCCATCACTGGTTGTACAAGAAGCGAACGAGTCCCCTTGGGTAGCATCTCCCAGAGTCCAGAATCTGAACAATGTTCACAATTATAAAGTACGAGTCCAGAATCTAAACAGTATGATCACAATAGTAAAACAAGAGTCCAAAATGTGAACAATGATCACAATTGTAAAGTAAACAAACTGGTGTCAATACCATAGTCTTAGAATTAATTAACATTTGTAAAGTAAACAAACTGGTGTCAATACTTGATCTGGATTGTATCACTCTAGCAATCAACATTATAGTTAGCCTCTCTTATTTTCTCAACCATCAGAACATGCATTGAGTTAGCAAAATCCGTAGTCTTAAAATCTATATAGATATTCGTGATTATAGAAGCGCACACACCCCACCCAGAAAAAAAGGATGACAATATAAAGACCCTATATAATAGGTCTCAGTTGAACAGACTACTCCTTTTTAAGTTCTTCGTGAAATCCAAAATCACAGACAAAAGTTGGACCAATGAAGTGTCATATTGGATTTGCCAGTCTTCTTACCAAGAGAGTCTTCATACTAAGAGTAACTAACAAGTCAAATGGACCAAATAAGATCTTCGAATAACAAGAAGTTTTTCTTAGCTTTCAATTTGAATATCTATTGTCTTTCTAATATTATATATACACAAAACTGTATTCTCTGTGTGAGGCTAATTAATATCTGCAAAGTTCAAATTTTAACCACATTTACTTTCTGAAAGATATAAACAAATATCATAAAATTGCTACCTTTAGTTTGAGGAAGGTAAAGGGTTTCCTTCAAGGTAGAGAGGCCAATACTTTTGATCTGTTTCTCAAACCAATCAAGTACGTTTGGTTTTGAGACATCATCTAGTATGCTCCAGTAACCACGTACGCACAGTTCCTCTTGAAGTCTTGAACTGAATCAACTGATATTATCTGTAAAATCAGAAAACAACTGATTTTGATTGAGCTTATGACCAAGCATCTAAAATATTATAACATCATTTATTTATTGGATTCTTATCTACCGAAACAAATCACTTTTTCAATCAACCTAGTCAACTTTTCCTCTCATTCTCTCTGCCGGTTTACTATGTTAACTGTGTAATTCCAATTTATACAAAAAACTGCTTCATACCACTGATATGGTGTTTGTATTGTGGAGCAAAAATGTACGTAGCCCAAGCCAAGTCCTCCTTCCGAGTATTTGAGGTAGTTTCTGGTATCAAAAATATTTGCTCACACCCCTCTGGGATACTCGTTTGATCCATTGGAGTAGCACCCTACAATAAACAACATCACAAATTACGTTTTCAAAAATGTTGTGCGAGCAATGCATACACAAAGCTACTGCCATAATCTAACACTTCTGTGAGATAAAGACACACAATTAGTCAATGTGAATCAACCTCAGTATATAGATATCAATGATGTAAATTAACCATCACTTTAGGGTCTTAAACACACCTAAAGACATTCCAATTTCAGCATTTGAGTAGATAATATGTAGTTTCATCTTAGAAATGAAAATGGAATTTGTAAAAGAATGAATTTCCACTTGATTTCATTCTGTGTGATATATATATATATACACACACAGCTGCTATACAACTATGTGAATAAATCTACAGTAATGACAATTGCATATAATTAGGATTCATTTAAGAGAGGAGAATCAGAATCATTCTTGATTTGAGGAATTCACAGTGGTTTAAGTCATTTTCAATGTACAAGAGGCCTATAATTATAATATATTCATTCACAATCATATAATTAACATGGGAGCAACTACTTCTTGATGTGTAAGTCCCAAAAGAATGACAAGACCTAAATGTGAACTTAAGCTAGAGTTTACATCATTATCACATATGATCATATCTGAATGAGGTAGGGGTCATCATTTGGCCCGCAGGCCTAAAAGCCCACAGGCAGCTCTTCGGCCCAAAGGGCCAAAGCCCGGCCCGGTCAATAGAAGAGCCCATCTCGGCTCGACCCATAGGGCATGAGGCGGGGCAAGGGTAGAGGGTTTAAACCCTTGGTCCGACCCGTTACATGCCCATCAAAGTCCGCCCGGCCCGGCCTAGCCCTAAAAAGCATGCCCCAAAGCCCTTTCAATTGTTTTATTAATATTTTTTTATGGAGTTATTAGTTAAATATGTGAACTAATTAATGTATTAAGTCATTTTTTAATTTATTTTTTATTACATTTAGTTCAATCATTAACAAATTTTAACTTGAAGCATAGTAATCCTATTTTTTTTTTATCTTGACAATATCAACTATCTCTCTCGAAAACCCTAGAGAGCGCCGCTTTGGTTTTTCATCCTATCCGGCCGCTCCTAGACGTCGGCGATGGCCCTCGGCCTCGCTTGTGCTTGAGCGGTTTGGTAGGATGGGTTTTGTTCAGCTAATTAATCTCAGGTCTGGAGGTAGGGATCGGGTCTTGGTCTACGTTCGCGACTGATGGAGTGATTGGGTTGTGGTGAGGCAAGGGGAATGGAGGCGGAATCAGTTGGGATCAGAGTCAGATCGGCGTTAGGGATGAGTGGTGGTGTTGGGAGGTGGTTGTTGGCTAACTTGTCGATAGCGCTCGAAGGTTTTCTACTCAGATCTGTTTGTTGGTTGTTGTGCTTCGATCTCAAGGTTGGCTCGGGGTGGAACCATTGACGGTTGAAGTCGCTTTTGCTAGTGGCGGAGACAGGATGATGGTGTTGGTCGAAGTAGGTGAAGGGTGGCGGTGGTGAAGACTGGGTGGTCCGGTGGGTCATTCTTTGAGCTGTGTGGGTTGAACTTGATATGAGCTCTGACTCCTAGGGCATGAGTGAATCTTGATGGGCCATTTGGGCTGGAAATTTGGTTAGGGTTCACTTTGTGGCCCTGGTTTTGTTTTCAGTTTTTATTTTATTAATGTTTTCATTAGTAATTAAACTAGGACTGCTTACGGCTCTACAACATTTTCTTAGTTTGTAGGTTTTATCTTTTTAACTAGGGTTTGTTGATGCTCTAGGGTAGGCCCCTCTGCGTAGGGGGGGTCTTAGATGTGGTCAAATAATGATAGGATGAGGACTTGTCCCTTCCTCCTTATGTCTTGGTGGCTGGTTACTTGTCCCGTTTGCTACCATGAAAGATTGATCATAGCGTTTCATCTCATGGACTTCAACATAGAGATTGCTTAGTGTCTACTAGTTAGTTTTGCAGGATTCATTTTTTACGTAGCCCCACAGGCGGATCGTGTTCATGCTGTTGTACTTACTCTCAAGTTGTGATAAATAAAAATAGGCTAACGTCTTTGTTCAAAAAAAATCTTAACTTTTTTATAGTTTTTTGTTTTATTTTGATAAAATTATATTAGATATATGTATATAATAGGCCCGGCCGGGCCCATCTAAAAAGTCCGGCTCGGTCAATTTGCTTTTATCCTTTTGTTTTTGATGAAGTTTTTTTCTTCAAAAAAAAAAAACTAAGTTTTTTTTCTTCCAGATTTTAAATGCAGAAGCTAGAAGATGACTTCATCAAAAGCTACGGGCTCGGGCCGAGCTGGGCTTTTTGACTATCTCTAAACGCATCAAAAGCTAAATCACACAAAGCTAGAAAATGACTTCATCTTCTTAATTATAAGCTGAGGTTGAGTAGGTGAAACAAAACCAGCAAAATGGTTCAAGAGTAAAAATGAACCAAATTTTCTCTAGGATTTCTCAGCAACCAAACGAAAAACCACAGCAACAAAAATTAAAAAAGGCAAAAGATCACAAGACTAGTTCAATCTTTAACACAACAACATATGGTTTATTACAACATTTGGTGGTTAGCGGCAGAGACGAGGCATGACTACGGCTGAGACAAAAGCATAGTCCGTTTGTTTGAAAAGTGACGTCAGAGTGCTCTGCAACAACGTGCTCTGCTCATTGTGGCCAACACTCCCAGTCTCCCTCCTCACTCTCTCTCTCCTCTCAACGCCCCTCACCCACTTTACTATCAGAAATGGCAAGAGGATAAAAACACCACCAAAGAAAATGACAGCGGTTGAGACGAAGATGACAAACGTATCCCCTTCCAATTTTACTTCCATTCGTTCCAATTTACGCAGCAGATCAAAGTCATTAAACATAAGGGACCTTTAGGGAATAACATATAATAGAAGTAAAATATTTAAAAAATAGACTATTGCCAAAATGGCAAGGCTTTTTATCCGTGCAAATATTTGTACGGGATCACAAATTCACAATCACTGGTATGCATCCCACTACCCACTTTTATCTCCACGATTATCTATTTATTTTACTATTTTGTTTTTTAATTTGGCTTCTTACTGTAATAACTTTTATTTTTGATAACTTTTAATAAACTCATTAAGGGTAAAATTTGCGAAACATAATTTGGTGAATTTCTGTTTGTTTTACATAAATAACTCTCTCTGATATTTTTTATTTTAATGAACTTTATACTTGTGGAGGACAGTTTGAAGACTTCATAAAATTGGTGAAGCCTTTGACACCAAAAAGGCCTGGCTTTTTAATATAGTAGAGATAGTAGAGATATAGCATTGAACTAGAGAGCTCCACAGAGAGACGAACCTAGAAAGTCACAGAGAGACGAACAATGTCAAATGCAAAGAATTGTATTGCTGCTCATGGAGCTTAATTAAGTGTTTAGTTTTTTTTCTTGTAACCTACAACAGTCGACGGGGAAAAAGTTTCTTTATTCTTTGCAAGTCAATATCTACACATTATAGCGTAACAGAAATAAATCCGAAAATCCTCACTCACTTCAAAACAATCCCAAATCTCTTGTACCATATTAGCAAGCATTTTTGAAACACATACATGCTAGTCTAACTAGCTACACCAGGCATCATAATGATGGATTGAGAACATAATTTTCTACTAAGGATCATGCATCCAAATTAATAATTAATAGAATTAGGTTTGTCAATGCAGCACAACTATCTTAACCAAAGAAGCACATATGCACCCATCCCCACCCAGGCCCGGACTTGATGCGAGTCCGACGAGCCGGTTGACTCAGGACCGAGAGTTCAAGAGGCCCAGAAAAAGAAAATTACAGCTCTTTACATGATAAACAACAGCTAAATAATGCAAAGGAAAAGTACAATTACTGTTCCCATCGAAAAGAAAGTACAACTACTATTAGAGCTCCATTTTCTTACAACAATTAAAGAATTAAAGAGGTACTGAATGGGCCTAAACAAATTTGGTTTCACTATACAATATATATAAAATAATATATTTTGAGTCAAAGAAACAAGGAAATAGTATTAAAAGTCTATACCATTTAATTATTATTCAAAATTTGTACCCAAAACAAAAGATAAACTTTGGAAGAAAATAAAACTAAAGGTTTATAATGTAATTTAAAGTATTAAAATATTAATTATAATCCAAATATTTTTTGATATTGTTTTATACATAGTTAAATCTTGAGTTTATATTTAGTTTCTTAAATTCTTTAAAGAATAAAAAAATAAATTAGATGCAAACTACGATTTAAAGACTTAACTTTGAGATTTCGACTCGGATCTTAAAATCTCAATTCCAGGCCTGTCCCCACCACAAATCCTAGGGCTGCACTTGAACCCAGAAGTGAAATGACAGTGCATATAATTAAGCATCACAAAGGACTCTTCTTTACTAGGCACATATGTCCCTGGCACACATAGCCAGTTCAATCCCAACAAACAAGAGCAACGTACACCCCCAAAACCCCAACCGGGAATCGATTCAAACTTGTCACCAAAGAAGTCCCTAAAACCAAACCCAACACCAACTTGGCTAACCCTAGTAGCGCCACATGTACACCCACCACTCCTCCCCCCAAACTTGTACTGACCAGCCAACCTGCCGGCACCGTGACAACTAGGCATGGCTCCGAACCAACAATCTACCAATCTACCACATTCATTATCCAACCGTGATCGAAATCGACGAGTGAGATAAATCTTTCTCTAGGGAAAAGATCAGATGATCGACAATTTGCACTCAGCTAGCTATCACCGAGTTCAATATCGACAGGAGTAGTTGTATTTTCATGCATGCCTGCTTATCTTCACAACCTCAAATAGTAGATGGCCCGAACTTAATTTCATGAACACTTTTGGCTTTCTTATAAACACCACAATCACACCCAACACAAAAATCATAAAAGCCGATGGTTTAGAGAAACTTTTATAATCTTTCAAGCTTTCTTCAATATGTGTTACCTTAACGCCCACCTTAACCTTATATATACCACCATACAAGGTTCATAAGTGAAAAGCTTAACGGGAGATGGGTTGTTAAAAAGAAGCAGCAGAGAGAAAAGAAGATTTTGTACCAACTTTTCTATTGATGTAGAGTATTCAATTGTTTCAACAAGTGTAATCAGTGAACTTTCAGGGGAACTGTTGTGATTTTCAGTTTGTACTAGGGATGTTGAATGATATCTTAAATCCATTCCAGACAGCAACTTCACTTGGTTCGGCAACATACAGTCGTTGCCAAACCATAGCTAGGCCAAATAGATAAGATCAGACCATTCAGCAACCTTTAAGATAAATTTCAAAAGCTTTGGTACTGATGGAACTAGAGAGACATGCTTTATGTTTTAGCCTATACGTAATATACAAAGTGATAAAAATCAAGGTCTGATAACGAGAAATTGAAATCATAACTGAAAGTGGAAAACGAAGAACAATTAGAGAGAAAAGAGAGAAGCAAATTTGTATTGGTTTGTGGTTTTGATATGATATGATATACTAGGAAGAAATCCTATTTATGCTAGAGTCAGAAAAGCAAAATGCACATGAACTGGGCCTGGGCCGGCTGGCACCTATACTCTTAACACAAAGGATTTTCAAGTTCATGACCCAATCTCATTACTATTCCGAATGCATCAGAGCAAACAAACATGATGAGGTCAAACACAGCCTTTTAATTAAGATTACTGTCTGTCTGTCTAAGTTAAAATGTAGAGAAGATTAAAATCCTTACATATCTACATATATATGTTTGTACCTTCAGCTTTTTGGTGAGAGCTCTAATCCAGCTATTGTTTTCACTTGCCTCTGAATTTCTTTGCAAGAGCTCCAGCCCAGACTCTATCTTTATCACTATATGCATACCTCATGCTTGAAGCCAACAAGACAAATCCCTGAATCTTTTCATTTTCACTATCACTTGGGTGCAAAACATCCATCACTGGTTGTACAAGAAGTGAACGAGTCCCCTTGGGTAGCATCTCCCAGAGTCCAGAATCTGAACAATGATCACAATTATAAAGTAAGAGTCCAGAATCTGAACAGTATGATCACAATAGTAAAGTAAGAGTCCAGAATCTAAACAATGATCACAATTATAAAGTACGAATCCAGAATCTGAACAATGATCACAATTGTGAAGTAAACAAGCTGGTGTCAATACCCATAGTTCTAGAATAATTAACATGTACTTGATCTGGATTGTATCACTCTAGCAATCAACATTATAGTAGCCTCTCTTATTATTTCTTCACCATCAGAACATGCATTGGGTTAGCAAATCTATATAGACCCCCGCCAAGTAGATATTCATGCATCAAAGAAGCACACACACCCCACCCAGATATAAAGACCCTTGATATGTAATAATAGGTCTCAGTTGGACAGACAACTCCTTTTATAGTTCTTCGGGCAAACCAAAATCACAGACAAAGTTGGACCAATGAAGTGGCATATTAGACTTGCCATAGTCCTCATACTATGAGTAACTAAGAAGTCAGATCGATCAAATAAGATCTTCAAATAACTAGAAGTTTTTCTTAGTTTTCAATTTGAATATCTCTTTCTATATTATATATGCACAAAACTCTAATCTCTTTGTGTGGCTAATAGATATCTGCAAAGTTCAAAATTTTTAACTACAATTACTTTCTGAAAGATATAAACAATGTCATATAACCGCTACCTTCAATTTGAGGAAGGTAAAGGGTTTCCTTCAGGTTAGAGAGGCCAATACTTTTGATTTATTTCTCAAACCAATCAAGTACATTTGGTTTTGAGACATCTTCTGGTATGCTCCAGTAACCACGTACGCAAAGTTCCTCTTGAACTGATATTATCTTTAAAATCAGGGAACAATTGATTTTGAACGAGTTATGACCAAACAACTAAAATATTATAACATCATTTATTTATTGGTTTCTAATCTACCAAAGTACCGAAACAAGTCACTTTTTCAATCGGCTTTCCTCTCATTCTCTCTGCCGGTTTACTATTTTAACTGTGTAATTCCAATTGATACAAAAAACTGCTTCATACCACTGATATGGTGTTTGTATTGCGCATTTGCGCAGCAAAATGTACGTAGCTCAAGTGTCCTCCTTCCGAGTATTTGAGATAGTTTCTGATATCAAAAATATCTGCTCACACCCCTCTGAGATACTTGTTTGATCCATTGGATCGAGTAGCACTCTACAATAAACAACATCACAAATTACGTTTTCAATAATGTTGCTCGAGCAATGCATACACAAAGCTATTGCCATATTCTAACACTTCTGTGACTTAAGACACACAATTTACTCATTGTGATCCAACCTCAGTAGACAAATATTCAATGATGTAAACCATCACATAGACTAGGGTCTTAAACTCACCTAAAGAAATTCCAATTTCAGCATTTAAGTACATTGTTATGTAGTTTCATCTTAAAATCAAAAATGGAATTGGTAGTGGTTTAAATACTTTTCACCATAAGAGGCCTGTAAATCACTGAATCTGATATTTACATTCACAATCATAGAACATGGTAGCAACTACTCCTTGATGTACAGCCCCACAAGACCTAAATGTGAATTTAATCTAGAGTTTACATCATTATGACATATGATCACAGTGAGAACATCAAGGTAATGGACATCTGTATAAGGTTCAAGTGCAAACCTTTCACAGCTCCAAAAGTAAAAAGGTTAACACATAGGAAAAATACCTTGAGGAACTTTCCAAGATAAGGGAAGTGCTATCGAGAAAGTAACCAAAGACACACCCAAGGCCTCTGATCTCTATCCCAATTACAAAAGCAATTCACACACAAAATCAACATAAACCCATCAAGAGCTGAATCACACAAAGCTAGAAAACGACTTCATCTTCTTACAAGCTGTGGTAGAGTAGCTGAAACAGAACAACAAAATGGTTCAAGACCAAAAGTGAACCGAACCCGTAACCGATCCATATGGATAAGTAGGACTCGTCCAGGCCAGGTATTTCTGCACCATCCAATAAACCTGTCAATCTTCACACATATATATCTTAAAGAGAAACAGTGAGAGAGTTACCGAGTGTGAATCGGAGGACGAAGAGATTGAGTTGTGGGTCTGTTGAGTTGACCTTGGAGTTGTCAAGACGAGCTGAGAGAGTGGCACTTCTCTTTTTGGCGCGAAATTTAGTTGAGGTCTTCAACTGAATTAACGGAATCAAAGACAGAGGGGTTGCTGCGTAGCTCATCTCTTGTATTTGTTTTTGTTTTTTGGGTTTTGAGAGCTTAGGAAAATCCAACTATATATAGGTCTCCTCTAGACGGTATTTTAAGATGGCATTCGGATAGGTTTTTTTATTTTTATTTTAATTTTTTTCTCTCTTCAAAAAGAGGATAAGTTAACAAGGAAGAAGAAGAGGAGGAAAAATTAGAAACCTGACTAACTGGAGACATAATGATGTCAAAATAAAAAACAACAAAGATTAGAAGTAGAGTTGAAATTATACAAAATCGTTTATCCAACAAAACCTTATTATAACGTATAGGTATTCTCGCACTACAAAGATTTCTAGAATAAAATTATGACAAGCTTAAAACACCTTTTACATATTGATGCTTCCCATAGTCCCATAATCCATGGGCGCGGATCTAGAAGGCCACCGAATTAATTCGGCTGTTGAAGGCTTCATCGAGATGCTTCTCCGTCGGTCCGGCCAGATTTTGGGCACGAGGAATGGGCGGAGCTAGGTTTATTGGCCTCAACATATTAGGCCGCCTAGAGTGGCTTGGTGGGTTGGGCTTGTGGGCTTCTTTTACTCCATTCCCCTCTCTCAATTGGGTTGAGCCTACGATGAGCATTTCGTGGGAGTAGCACTTCTATCTTATGTGTTTGCTAGGTCGAGGCTGTTCACTGGTCTGATGAGTGGAAACGTACACTAATGGGTCTTAGGCGTTAAATTTGTCAAATCAGATGCTTTGAGCTATGAATCGCATATGAATAGGAGTTTTTGTATTTCGGTTTCTAGTGTAGATGTCCACCTTTCTGAACGCAGTTTTTTGAGATTTCCCTTCCTTGTTGTAGTTGAATAATGAGCTTGCTCTTAGCTTGAATGAGAGTTTGCTCCTGCTTGACCTAACAATAGTTGGTCGTATGGTTTTTTCGGCCACTCGAATATATCTATTATTTTCAAAAAAAAATATCAAACAATCAATTAGTAAACTGATTAAACAGAAATCAACATAATATCTTTTGATAGAATTAAAAGTCAAGAAAACAAACACTGCTTTAGCAACTAATTAAACAAATCTTTGATCTTCAAACCTTAATAAGAAAAGATTTACAAAAAAAAAGAAAGAAAAAAAAAAGAAAGATAAAATCAGTTAGTGTGTCTTAAAAAGAAGAAGATACAATATATTGAAGAACTATGAAATCAAATGGATTAATTGATTGAGGGATTAAGTAATCGGGAACTAAAATAAAAATAAAAAAATATATATGACCAATCATATACATAAACATCCAAATACTATTTTGTTTGACCTAATTTTATAGAAGGAGTAAGTTTTTTAGGCATAATGAAAACATAGTTCAAACAATTCATCTTTGTTTAAAAAACTAAGTTTAATAACCTATGGGCTAAATATGAAAATTTGGGGTGGGCTAGTTTTTAAAATTAAACTTGTTAAACTAAAATTTAGCTACAAAGATTGTTTTCGTTAAACTTAAGGTGGGTTTTAGCTCATCATAGCCCGTGTGTAGGTATGCCATTAACTATGCTAGAGTTGAGCTAATTTGTGCTTTGATTTCGTTACTTTCGCTATATACTGGCCGGTTTTGGCTATTTTTCGATTCCGGTTTTGATCAAGCTCTGATTAAACTACTTTCTTTTTCCGTTTTGGTTATGTATTAATGAAATCAGGTAAGCTACTACTGCAGGCGTCAAGGCTGCAAGACACTTTTTCCATGCACCAGGGAAGAGCATGATCTCGCTGCTCATGGTGACAATGCTACAGACACATTTTCCATGCACCAGGGAAGAGCATGATCTCGTTGCTCATGGTGATAATGCTACACACGGGAAGTCGTATCACTACGGCCTGTGCAGTGGCAATGTTATTTTTGTAATTTCGCTCAGGTGAGCTAATACTGCAGTACCTGAAAAGCACTTTTCCCCTGCAGCAAGGAAGAACATGTTCACATGGCTCATGGTCCCTATGCTACACATGGGAAGCCTTACAACTGCCTCCTGTGCAAGAAAACCTCCCCTAGCTTCAAAACTGCATACTCTTGCTAAGCACCAGGCTGCCGTGCATCACATCTATAAGTTTGCCTTATTAGTTTGCACTATTTGTTTCTTAGTTAAGTATTGTATTTGCATCATATGGTTCACTAGAAGTGTCGCTAAAGCTTCGGGACACCTATAAACAAATTCACCATCCTTATCGATTTTGTCACTTGTGAAGGATCATCTGTATAGTGTTAGCTATTCGACTTTCCATTTTCCTATTACTTACTTGACATACTCTTTTATGTTCATCCACAGGAAACCATGAATTGACTAGGATTGGGGAGGATAGTCAGGATACTTCTAGTACTGTTGGACCTGACATATCAGTTGGTTTTCTTTTCGCTTTTTAGACAAACATATGATCAATTAGTATATGATCACTTAATCACTTCACGACTTTTTTGATTGACGGTTGTGTAATATCTTTGACGGTTGTATAAGTGGTGGTGTTCTAATCGACTTTTATCTTTTTCGTATCTTTACAAGCTTAGTATGGTGCATAATGCTTAGTATGGTGTATAATGCTGAGTTGATTGCATATGGTGTGCAGGTCGGTTATGAAACAGGTTGCTTGATTGGTGTTTGCTAGATTTTTGCTTAGCTAAGATTGAAATATATGAAAAAGGTCACCTAAGGTTTATTTTTCAGATGATTTGCGATGAATCTGAAAGATTGGGATAGGAAGGTATAGGTCTGCAGATCTGCTTTGTGATAAGTGAAACAACTGAGGTGAAGAATGAATTTGTGAATGTCAAGGCGTGAAACTTTAGCATGACTTGACCTCTATATATATTAGTACATGATTACAAGATATGTATACAATTGTTAAGTGATAAACCATTCTGAGTTTAACACTTACCTAAGTAATCATAAAGAGATATCAGAATGCTATTAGAAGTCTTATTAGTTGTATAAGATGAGTGCTGCTGTTCCCCAATAATTAGATTATCATCTACAGTAGATGAGAAGAATGATGAAGATGCCATTGTTTGCATAATTGAACATGGAATAGTCTAATAGTCTGATTGTTAGATAGAACATTCATAGAGGATATGTAAGGAACGAGATCCCATGTTTCATTCTTCTCCAAAGCAGCAAGTTCTTCTTGCATTGCAAGGCACCAATTAGGATTCTTTGCAGCTTTGCTATAACAAGAGGGTTCTGTGACATCATTTGTTAGTGACACAATTGTAGGATCTGAACAGTAAAATCAAAATCACACCAGCAATATAAACACCAGATGGAATAAACATGACAACAAATCAATCACACACACATAGATGAGAAGAGTTTTTCTGGAGCAAGAGTTGTTCTTCTGTTCATTCAACCAAAACTAAACTTAGTACATCAGTTGTCTTATATATACAACAACGAAAGGTCTAGAGAGCACACAAGTTTCCCAAATCACACCAGCAATATAAACACCAGATGGAATAAACACTACAACAAATCAATCACACACACACACAGATGAGAAGAGTTTTTTTGGAGCAAGAGTTGTTCTTCTGTTCATTCAACCAAAACTAAACTTAGTACATCAGCTGTCTTATATATACAACAACAAAAAGTCTAGAGAGCACAAGTTGCTCTAAGTTAAAAAATACACAAAAACTAGAAGTCTCCATAACTGGAAGACTCCAGACAAAACTAAACTACTTAACATATATAGTTACTGATATATATAGAAGTTAAAAGGTTATTTACTTAAGGCTTGGTTTATTATCCTACATTGCCCCCCTTAAACCAAGCCAAGATCTTCAAACTTCATCATCCCCATCAGCTCCTTTAGCTTCAAGAAAGCAGCAACATTAAGTGGCTTTATAAATATATTAGCTACTTGTTCTCCAGAAGGACAATAATGCACTGTAATTTCTGTGTTCTTCACCAAATCTCGAATATAGTGATGCTTGCCATGGATATGCTTTGTCCTCTCATAGAAAACTGGATTCTTGGACAAAAAAAATGGCTGAGTTGTTGTCACCAAATCTCGAATATAGTGATGCTTGGCATGGATATGCTTTGTCCTCTCATGGAAAACTGGATTCTTGGACAAAGAAATGGCCTCTTCTATTCTTCATGCAAATTCTCAAGAATTTGACGCAACCAAATTGCATGAGTAGCACACCTATTTGCTGCAACATACTCTGCCTCAGCTGATGAAAGAGCTACCACTTGTTGCTTCTTAGATGACCAACATATTACTCCAGAACCAATGTCAAAAACATAACCTGAGGTGCTCTTTACTTTCTCTTCTCCTGCCCAATCACTATCTGTATAGCCAACAAGTTCATTCACACAATTAGCTGCATAGAAAATTCCATCACTTTGAGTTCCTTTCACATATCTTAGAATCCTCTTTGCTGCCTGCAAATGCGACTGTCGAGGAGCTTCCATAAATCTGCTGATCAATCCAACTCCAAATGTGATGTCAGGCCTAGTAGCGGTCAAGTAACGCAAACTCCTAACAAGCTGTTTGTACCATGTGGGATTAACAAACTCTCCACTCCCATCTTTCTTCAACTTCAATCTCTGCTCAACCGGAGTCATGATTGAATTGCAAGACTCCATTTTAAAATGCTAGCTTGAGAATGTCTCCAGCATACTTCCTCTGAGAAATAAAAATCCCCTTCTCAGTTTGCACCACTTCAATACCAAGAAAATATGACATCAACGCCATATCCGTCATCTCAAAATGAGATGCCAAAGCCTCCCTGACTTCTCCAACAAGCTTTGAATTATTACCTATTATAATAAGGTCATTCACATACAAGCACACAATAATAACATCTCCCTCCATATTAGTCTTAACATATAACGTATGCTCATATGGACACCTTTCAAACTCATTCTCCACAAAATAAGAATCAATTCAGGTGTACCAAGCTCTAGGAGCTTGTTTAAGACCATATAAAGCCTTTTTCAACTTATATACTTTCTCCGATTGGCCTTCCTTCACATATCCAAGTGGCTGCTCAATATAGACTTCCTCCTTAAGAGTTCCATTCAAGAAAGCGGATTTAACATCCATTTGAAATATTTTCCAACAATTATGAGCAGCAAGAGAAATCACCATTCTCACAGTATCAAGCCTAGCAACAGGAACAAAAACTTCAAGATAATAAATACCTAGTTTTTTCTTGTAGCCTTTGGCTACCAATCTCGCTTTGTAACGATCCAAGTCTCCATTAGGCTTGTACTTAGTCTTATACACCCATTTGACTCCAATAGCTGCCTTTCCTTCCGGAAGTGTAGTGAGCTCCCATGTGTCATTTTTTTTTTCAATAGCATGAATTTCATCATCCCTCACCTTGACCCAATGTTGTTGTTGACAAGCCTCATCATAGGTAAGAGGATCACAATCCGCATACAAAGCAAAATTGACAATATCTTCATCTGATATGCTTCTCCTTTTGGTCTTCAACTCATAATCTTTCAAGTATGGTGGCAAATAACAATCACGTTGAGGCCTTGTTGTTGCAACTTCTATTGGAGGCTCAGCTTCTGGAATTTCAACTGCTGGAGACTCGGCTTCTTGAACACCAACCAACTGATCATCTTCAATTGAATCATCCTCCAATTGAATGAATGTTGCTGGTTCTTTTTCTTTTGAACTCCAATTCCATGCACTTTGCTCATCAAAAGTGACATCTCGACTAATTATTACCTTCTTCGTCACTGGATTGTAAAGTTTGTACCCCTTTGTCACTGTGTTATAGCCGATAAAAATGCACTTTTCAGCTTTATCATCAAGCTTCTTCCTTATTTGATCTGGAACATGAGCAAATGCGATGCAACCGAACACCCTCAAATGATGAATGTTGGGCTTCTTACCACTTCACACTTCATATGGAGTAATTCCACCAGTGCTTCTACTAGGAGACCTGTTCAAGATATAAACTGCGCAACTAACAGCTTCTGCCCAAAAATACTTGGGCAAATTTTTCAATTTCAGCATGCATCTCACCATATCCATAATGGTTCTGTTTTTCCTCTCCACTACGCCATTTTGCTGAGGCGTATACCTTGCTGTGAGCTGATGTTTAATGTCATTTTTCTTCAAGAAGTCATCACAAACTATATATTCTGTGCCTCTATCAGTTCTCAACACCTTAATATTTTCTCCACTTTGCTTTTCAACATAAGCTTTGAATACCTTAAATGAATCACATACCTCAGATTTGTTCAAAACATACACCCATGCCTTCCTGCTAAAATCATCAATAAAAGTGACGAAGTATTTGGCACCTCTATAAGAAGGAACCTCAACAGAACACAAGTCTGAATGTATAATTTCAAGGGGCATATTAGCTCTCAAGGCCTTTCCTATCAGAAAGCTATCTATGTGCTACTTTCCAAGAACACAAGTCTCACAAACTTGGTTTGGAACATGAACAGGGGGTAGTCCAGATACTAAACTTTTTCTTGCAAGGAAATTCAAACTACTGAAATTTAAATGCCCATATCGCATATGCCATAACCAAATATCACCATTTGCAACAGAACTAAAGCAAGGTAACTTATCATACTGCATAAGTACTGGAAACAAGCGATTAGGAGTCATAGTTACCTCTGCTATTAGTTTCCATTGAGGATCTTTGATGGTGAAAACTCATCTGTAGATGCGCATATCATACCCCCTCTCTAATAATTGCACTAAGCAAGTTGTAATTAAGGCTAGGCACATAATATAAATCTGATAAAGATCTTGCCTTTTCCTTTAACCGGCATCCTTGCAGCATTCCCAAATGTAATCTCAGCTCGTATTGACTCATTCAGCTCAACAAACAACTCCTTGTGGCCGAACATATGATTGTTGCAACCTGTGTCCAAGTACCATGTGATATGTCCATTACTCATTGCACTAAAAGCCATCAACAAAGTCTCCTCATTGATATCATTGTCTTCTGCAAACTTGGCATGAAACTGCTTGTTCTCTGACCTTCTCAAGCTGCACTCATTCTTGTAATGACCATAACCATGACAATTAAAGCACTGGACATTCGATCTATCTCGTCGTTGACTCCAATGGAAGCCCTTTCCTTTTCCTCTTCTTGCTCCAAATCTGCCTTGTGAACCTCTCTTGTAACTTGAACTTTGATTCCTTTGAGTTGAGCTTGACTCACCACGTGGCGACCAATTTCTTTCCTTTTTGAGGCTTAATTGAGTATGCAATGCTTCTTCAATCACCATCTCCGACTTCTCATCCAGCCTTTGTTCATAGGCCTGCAAGGGACTCATCAAATCATCCACTGTCATAGCATTAAGGTCTTGGGACTCCTTAATGGCTATGACTTTTCCTTCAAACCGCTCCATCAAGGTTTGAAGAATCTTCTCCACAATCTGCAGCTCCTTGATATCCTCCCCATTGGCCTTCATTTGATTGACCATAGCCAATGTTCTTGCAAAGTATTCAGAGATGCTTTCCTTCTTCTCCATCTGAAGAAGCTCGAATTGTCGCCGTAGAGTCTACAATCTCACCTTCTTCACTTTATCTCGCCCCACATAAGTATTGATCAGACAATCCCATGCCTCATTCGATGTTGTAATATGTGCAATCTTCTCATAAACTTCAGAATCAATTGCTCCAAATATATACATCAGGGCTCTGCAATCCTTCTTCCTATTTTGAACCAATTCTTCTCTTTGATCTCGTGTGAGATTTACTTGGTCTCCTGGATCTGTAAATCCATTGATCACCACCTCTGTGTACCCCATGATTTTGAAGAAGAGTTCCATATGCAATCTCCAACGCTTAAAGTTTCATTTCCCATCAAATTTCCCAACTGGGCATTGAGGAAAATCATTCCCCTGATTCGCCATCGATCTCTACACTTCTTCAATTTGAGCGTATCCGCTTTGATACCAGATGTAGGATCTGAACAGTAAAACCAAAATCACACCAGCAATATAAACACCATATGGAATAAACACTACAACAAATCAATCACACACACACACACACACACACAGATGAGAAGAGTTTTTCCAGAGCAAGAGTTGTTCTTCTGTTCATTCAACCAAAACTAAACTTAGTACATCAGCTGTCTTATATATACAACAACGAAAGGTCTAGAGAGCACACAAGTTTTTAACTCCTATATATATATAAGTAACTATATATGTTAAGCAGTTTAGTTTTGTCTGGAGTCTTTCAGTTATGGAGACTTCTAGTTTTTGTGTATTTTTTAACTTAGAGCAACTTGTGCAACTTGTGTGCTCTCTAGACCTTTCGTTGTTGTATATATAAGACAGCTGATGTACTAAGTTTAGTTTTGGTTGAATGAACTGAAGAACAACTCTTGCTCCAGAAAAACTCTTCTCATCTGTGTGTGTGTGTGATTGATTTGCTGTAGTGTTTATTCCATCTAGTGTACATATTGTTGGTGTGATTTTGGTTTTACTGTTCAGATCCTACATCTGCTATAGCATATTTCAGATTTGGCTTCACTATTCCATTTTAAGTCTAGTTTGCATAGAATGAGAATTGTTAAGAGAGCATACCTGACTAGAGTCTCTTGTAATATTCAAAGATGTATGAGGCAGAGATGAGAGTGTGAGTGTTCCAGTGCATTAGACATAGAGGAAATAGACGGTGATATAGAAACAGGAGAAGTATTGTGTGCATGTGTTGGTGAGTGAAAGAGGTGGAGATGAAGTAGAGTTATGTGGAATCTGTGAGTTGTGAGAAGAATTAGGAGGAAGTGAGTGATTTTGTGTGGTGACTGAAGAAGGTAAAGCATTTTGAACGGAAATAAAGTACAAGGGAGAAGAAGACGTACCTGCTGGGGATGTGAGAATGGCCATGCGGAAAGGAAGAAAGTCTCATCAAATAAAACATGTCTAGATAAGTATACTACTCTGTGTCAAAAGTCCTAAGAAAAAAGTAATTTGGTTATTTGTTAAAGAGATAAGAGTAGGGAGCTTTATTTTTCAGAATGGGAGAGGGAAGCCGATTGATGATATATATGTAGCAGTATGACAAGCTTCAGCCCAATATGATGATGGCATATAAGCGTGCTGTATCACAATGTGCCTATGCTTTCTTTCAGCTAGGCCATTCTGTTCAGGATGTTTAGAGCAAGAGAAGCGATGATGAATACCATGTGAAGTAAGAAAAGTTTTGAAGGCATTGGTGGTATATTCACCTCCTTCATCAGTTTGAAACTGTTTGATAGAACAAGAAAATTAACATATATACGAAATTTTATGAAAATTTGAAGAACTTCACTTTTGTGTTTCATTGGAAATGACCATGAGTATTGAGAACAATCATCCACAAAAAGCACATAATATCAGATCCTTGAATAGAAAGAGTTGAACAAGACCATATATCAGTGGACTAACTACTGCTGTAGCGAGCCACCCTACATCACTGAATATTTCAGATTTTACATTTAACAATCTTCAGCAGACTCAGTGTTGAAGAGCGCATTGCAAAATCTTACCCCTCTACGACCAACGAGATCTATCTTCTTTCGATTTGCTAATGAACCGATCATTCCACCGATCGTCATTGTTGAACCTAAAGTCGATCAAATACAGTAAAGATCAAATGAAAGAATTGAGTACTGAAAGATCACAAGAAAGTCCACCAAATGTGAAAGAACAAATGACAAACCAAAAGCATAGTTGTGGTGATATATGATGGATGTCAACTTGGCAAAGACGCAAAATGGACTTACATTGATGCGCCATGTAACATGATTGAAGAAGTAATTTATGCTGAAAATAAAATATATGCCATCAATAATCCGAACAAACTCTTTTCTTCCAAGATTCTGCTCAACTCCATCAACACTAATCAAGAAAAAAAAAACTATATAGCACCAATTTGGACCGTGGCCAACATCAAGTTGTAACAGAGTGACCGAAAATAAACTCTTTATCACTTTTTCCTAGTTTCCTAACCTTTCAAAGTTCATAACCCGTTACTCTTAAATTTGTAAGCATGCTTATGTAATTTCTCGTGTCTCCAAATTACAGCTCAACTCTTTTTTAGCTCTCTCCCGAGTTCTGAGGTCAGTCGCCGCTGCCTTACATTTTATCTCATTCCCTCATTTTTTAATTTTCATTTTCCAATTTTATTGTTTCGCTAATTTAATTAAAATAAAATAAAAAATATCATCTGCTCCGATCGAACTGGATTTCATTGCAGTCGGTTTCGGATCCTCAAAGGTTAATTTGTGGTGTTCGTCGGCCTCGCTTTCCTTGGCGGCGGAAGCTCTTGCATGTATTGTCTAGGAGGCGGGAAGGCTTTGTTTTGGAGAAAGCTTGGATATCATTCACCGCCTACATAATAATCAAAAAAAGAAAACAACATAAGCACCTATGGGCTTGAAGATGCTTCAGTACGTAGGACTAGTAATGGGTACTGATTGCCCATAGGGATTAGGAATATAGGTTTCCAAATGCATTCAGGACTCAGAATAAATATCCTAATACTCATGGGAAACAAGTTTTTCCACAATCCTAATCATTATATGAGTTACCAGACCTTCATCTATAAATAGAGGGAGTGTATAATGCTTTTGATATATATCACTCCAAACTTCAAAGGCTGAGAAGACAAAGTTGCGTACACCTCATCTTTAATTTTGATTCAGCAACTGAAACTTTCGATCAATCTTCTTCTTGGTGCAAAACTATGAATTCCTCATATTGGACAAACCTGCCTAAGAATCTATTGGATTCAGTTCTAGAGAGATTACCGGCATATTCAGACTATTTGCGGTTCAGTGTTGTTTGCATGCCATGGAACTCTATAGCAAAGGATAATATAGGCAAACACACAGCTCCAATGCTCCTGACTTATTCGTTTGTAGAAAAGACATGGTATTTATGTGACATCACGCGTGATAAGATTCTTGATTTGCAATTAGATTTGCCCGAAAGACGATTCAGTGGGTTTTCAAAAGGTTGGTTAATAACTATGGATGAGAACTTCATCTTAAACTTGATAAATCCATTGTCTAGAATAAAAGGGCGGATTGCGAAAGAAAAATCTATCATCAACCTTCCTGCAATAAACATTTCAGAGTATGATTTGAAAAAGTGGGCTAGCGATAGTGACTACTGTATTTTTAGGGCTACAATTTCAACAGACCCAATCTCAAATGCAAAAGATTGTATTGTTACGGTTACACATGAGAATTATTGTCAACTGGCTTTTATTAGGATTGATAAAGACACAACATGGACTTACATTCGATTTGAAGGGGCTCCTTTTGTGATTGGAGATGTTGTTTATGTTGAAGATAAATTCTATTACTTTCAGCGTATGAAAGGGCTTTATTCTTTTGTTGTTACTTCTGATCAATTCACCTCGCAAGATGTAAAATTGGTTGCAAAATATACTGCAGATAATCATTGTGAGAAGGAATACCTGGTGGAGTTAAGTGATCATAAAGAACTATGGATGGTTAGGAGGTACACGGTTTGGAAGCGTCGTCGACCAGGCCAAGAGGGAATACTGAAGACAAAGGAATTCAAAGTTTACAAACTTGATGCCGATGAGTGTAAATGGACCGAGATACATACTTTGGGTGGTTTTGCTCTTTTTGTAGGAGCCAATGCTTCAATAGCTGTGTTGGCTTCAAATTTTTCAAGATGCTTGCCGAATTGCATTTACTTTGTAAATGATTGGACTGGCTGTACTAGATATAATTTTGATGATGTTGGTGTGTATAACATTGAGGAGTAACGCTTATTGTCGATTCCGAGACATACTTTAAACATGATGAAGAAGAGCTGGCGAGAACCAATCTGGATAGAAGCAACCATGAAGTTATAAGTCACTTGTTCTTAGTTTTTAACCACCGTATGAAGAATGTAGCATCGAATTCTCCTATACTTTAGACTCATCATGACCAAACAATTCATGAATCTATGATGTATTTACTCCTAATTTGTATACATGCTTATGTGTATCGTTAATTATTTGAAAGCCTTGGTTTTTTATTTTACAGTAAAAAAAATTTAACACTAGTAAGTAGTAACTAAGAACTTCGGGTAATATATATATATATATTTTTATACTAACTTCTACTCAACTTCGTGTAATACTAGTGAACAACCCGCGCGCTGCTGCGGGCGCTGTTGCGGGACAACAATAGGCACACATTGAACTTCTTACATAATATGTAGGTAGTATGAGTGACATTGATAAAGACACTTAGAGTGGATACATGAGAAGAGAACTATAAAATTCATATCTATACCATACATAACAGTATTCATTACGCTGTATTGTTTGTACTTCAATTCCATATATGAAGAAAGAATTAATGTATGTAAGTTAACTAACCTGCACATACGAAGAAAGAAGAAAACAGTATTCCTTGGAGTTGAACATTAAAATTGTGAGGTGATGAAAAGCTTTACAAATCCTAAAAATCTAGCGTAAAACCCGGGACAATAAGTCTGCATACAGAAGCTATAATAGTAAGGAGTCAAAGTAATAACAACATCCATACACAACAGCAAGTACATAACAACATCCATACACAACAGCAAGTACTATGTGCTGCAATTGTTTTACTTATCTTACATATATACCAAAAACCTCCATACATAACAGCATCCATAGACAACAGCATCCATACACAACAGCAAGTTTTACTTATCTTACATATATACCAAAAACCTCCATACATAACAGCATCCATAGACAACAGCATCCATACACAACAGCAAGTTTTACTTATCTTACATATATACCAAAAACCATGTCCATACAGGGATTACATGGCTTCTATTAGACTAACTAATACATCATATGAACAAAAGATGATGTTTTCCAAGTACCGTTATCTTTAACAAAAAATGGTAAGTCAAAAAGTATAGTTAGCTGATCTCAAAAGAGCCATTACCTGTCTAACACAGTTATCTTATCCACATCTTCACAAAAGCTACATATTATCGTCCTTTGACATTCAATCTGTTTTGTTCTTCTCAAACTGGATCTGTGGTGCTGCTGATGATGAAGCTGATTCTTTTGCCTGCCTATTATTTTACAAAGAAGCAAATAAAAATAAGCATGTGGAAACTCTATGACCGCATAAGAACTAAATGACCAGAGCAGTACCTAAATGAATAGAATGAATGTAGTTTTTATAAAAGCTTTATGGTATATAGTGTGCCTTGTCATGAACACACAAAGCAAAAGACATAATTTATTACAGTCTACCACACTCAGCATAAAGATAGAGTATGGGACAGATGAAAATAGCTAGGCTGAAAAGAAAATGAAATTTTGATTAAGACTTGATTGCATTTACCTTTTGCTTTGCTGATTTGAATCATAACCAAATAATGCTCTTTCAGCCACATTCTCTGCTGGCCTCTTTCTCTCTATCATTTTTCTGGTGTGTGACTGGTTGGTTCTTTGTCTAGCATTGATTTTGAAATTTTTGGATCCATAACAATGCGCCTGACCATCAAGTCACCATTAGTATTGACTTTTATCTCAAACAGATGAGTCTGTCCTTGTACTTGTGTAATCAATTCTGGTAAAACTTGTCCTCCCTCATAGTATGGCCCTTCAAGTAAGTCTTGACAACTACAGCCAAAGAGTTCATCTGCTGGGTTCCCCATAATAGTGACAATGGCTTGGTCATCATTATCGTGAATTGTCATGCGCAACCTGTAACTGCACAATAGACAGAGGTTATTATTTTTTAGTCCTTTTTCCAGTGTATTTTGACATTAAAATAAAATGTTGGTTGCATTACGACTTACTATGGATAAGGATCTTGCACTCCATGCAGAACACATGTGAACTGTTTAGTACCCTCTTTTTCTTTCAGTTGTCTATAGCAGCCTGCAATTGGACAACGATTGTACCACCATCCACCAAAAACGTTGCAAACCTTTGGATCGTAG
>NC_020497.1:22759996-22773539 GCF_000184155.1 Fragaria vesca subsp. vesca | reverse complement strand
GGAAAAAAAGAAGATTTATCTACAGAATGTAGTATGAGTGGCATTCATAAAGACACATAGGAGTGGATACATGAGAATAATATTAGCCCATTTTCTGATTCAAATGACTCCATATATTTCTTGGAAGAGAATTATAAAATTCGTATCCACACCATATTGATTCTAATAGACTGATACACATATAAAACATGTGATTATCCACCAACAGACACAAATGGAGCAAACTAAACCAATTGATTAGAAGCATCTCACGAAGAAACAAAAAACCACAAATCGATTAGGAGCATATGGGAAAAAGAAACAAAATACCCTAATTCGGGTCTGTGTAGATCTTTTTTATTAGCTTAGTTAAATCTATCTGTTAAACCGAACATTCTTATTGGTTTTGATAACTGTGAATGTTCCTGGACACCATATAGATGCTTATATAGACTTGATTTTCATGACTAATAAATAAGGCAGACAATCGCACACACCCAATTTGGATATAGAAGAACAACATGCAACCACTGGCTCATAACAATAAAAAAAAACAGCTTATATCCATATACATCTAAGATATATGAGATGACTGATTTGATAATTGACACAGTTTTAACCAACAATGGGGCCACAAACCCCCATTCTCATCCGAAAACCAAACCCGAAATCTCTCCTCTTGCCTAAACACCACAAATCAGACCCAACCCCAATCTCAAACCCTCAAAGACTCTCACAAATCCCAAACCTTTTCACCACCAAGACTCAAACTTTCCCTAAAAACTCACAAACCCAGATGCAGAAAACAACCCCAGCTCAGAAAAAACCAGCAAAAGCTTCCCAAAATTGAATTTTAAGAACACCCCATTTGGCCTCTGTTCTTCCTAATGAAACCAGATTAAGCAGCAAATTAGAGAAACCAAAAGCTTCCCAGAACCAGAAAACAACAGAAATGCTCAAGAAAACTCAAACCTAGCAAAACAAAAGAACATGCAAGAACAAAACCTAGATGGGAAATAAGGAAGAGAAAGGCTTACAGAGATTGAAAGACGCGGCCTTTTGCTGTTATCTTCTGCTTCGTTGTAGTTTGTTGACTCAGAAAGTTTGCTCCTTTTTAAAATATTTTTGATCTTGATTGATCCTTTCTCTCGGTTTTTTGCTGGGAACAAAGTTTTTTGGGGTCAAAATCTCAGAAAGAGTGTGTGGGTTTTTTTTCCTGATTCTGGGCTCTCTTCTCTCTCTGAAAGAAGAGTCAAGTCAAAACTAAAACACCCACACAAAACCCAAGCCGTAAGGCGGCGGCTGTAATGTAAATAAACGCAAAATAAGGGCAAGACCGTAAAATCATACGGCTTGCCCGTAAAATCATACGGTCCTTAGCTACAGTAACTCAACTTTAGTATATAGTAAATTTGCTCAAAGCCACACGAGGCTTTTGTTCAATTATACGTGTCAGTCTCTATCCCTCACCCAATCATATATAAACACCTGTCATGACTCCTCACTTTCTCCTCTGAAGAAGTTTGAACGATACGACCGTAGAGGCGTAGCCTACTCCTCTAGAACCCACCGCAGCCGATCACTTCTTCTAAAGGCTCATCTAGGCACTACAATCCTCACTGCCCATCATAAGTAACCTAGAGATCCTCCAATCCCCTCCCGCCAAGTCTTCCTGGATCTATCACCGACTACATTCCTCACCCGAGTCACCGACACGTGCCCCCTGATCCACGATGATATAGCGCCAAGGCCCACCGACGCAGCCGGTCACCCTATTCCCGCTAGGTATATAAACGGCGTCGTCCTGCTCCTCTCTTCCTCCTTTTTCTCTCTGCAATTTCTCGTGTCTCCAAATTACAGCTCAACTCTTTTTTAGCTCTCTCCCGAGTTCTGAGGTCAGTCGCCGCCGCCTTACATTTTATCTCATTCCCTCACTTTTTAATTTTCATTTTCTAATTTTATTGTTTCGCTAATTTAATTAAAATTAAAAAAATATATCATCTGCTCCGATCGAACTGGATTTCATTGCAGTAGGTTTCGGATCCTCAGTGGTTAATTTGTGGTGTTCGTCGGCCTCGCTTTCCTTGGCGGCGGAAGCTCTTGCATGTATTGTCTAGAAGGCGGGAAGGCTTTGTTTTGGAGAAAGCTTGGATATCATTCACCACCTACATAATAATCAAAAAAAGAAAACAACATAATTAAGCACCTACGGGCTTGAAGATGTTTTAGTAGGACTAGTAAAGGGTACTGATTGACATAAGGATTAGGAATATAGGTTTCCAAATGCATTCGAGACTCGGAATAAATATCCTAATACTCATGGGAAACAAGTTTTTCCACAATTCTAATCATTATAGGAGTTACCGTATCTTCTTCTATAAATAGAGGGAGTGCAGAATGCTTTTGATATATATCACCCCAAACTTCAAAGGCTGAGAAGACAAAGTTGCGTACACCTCATCTTTAATTTTGATTCAGCAAACTGAAACGTTCGATCAATCTTCTTCTTGGTGCAAAACTATAGATTCCTCAGATTGGGCAAACCTGCCTAAGAATTACCGGATTCAGTTCTAGATGAGACATGGTATTTATGCGACATCACGCCTGATAAGATTCTCGATTTGCAATTAGACTTGCCCAAAAGACGATTTTGTGGGTTTTCAAAAGGTTGGTTAATAACTATGGATGAGAACTTCATCTTCAACCTGATAAATCCATTATCTAGAATCAAAGGGCGGATTGCGAAAGAAAAATCTATCATCAACCTTCCTGCAATAAACATTTCAGAATATGATTTGAAAAAATGGGCTAGCGATAGTGACTACTGTACTTTTAGGGCTACAATTTCAGCATACCCAATCTCAAATGCAAAAGATTGTATTGTTACGGTTACACATGAGAATTATTGTCAACTGGCTTTTATTAGGATTGATAAAGACACAACATGGACTTACATTCGATTTGAAGGGGCTCCTTTTGTGATTGGAGATGTTGTTTATGTTGAAGATAAATTCTATTACTTCCGGCGTATGAAATGGCTTTATTCTTTTGTTGTTACTTCTAATCAGTTCACCTTGCAAGATGTAAAATTGGTTGCAAAATATACTGCAGATAATCATTGTGAGAAGGAATACCTAGTGGAGTTAAGTGATCGTAAAGAACTATGGATGGTTAGGAGGTACACGGTTTGGAAGCGTCGTCGACCTGGCCAAGAGGGAATACTGAAGACAAAGAAATTCAAAGTTTACAAAATTAAACTTGATGCCGATGAGTGTAAATGGACCGAGATACACACTTTGGGTGGTTTTGCTCTTTTTGTAGGAGCCAATTCTTCAATAGCTGTGTTGGCTTCAAATTTTTCAAGATGCTTGACGAATTGCATTTACTTTGTAAATGATTGGACTGGCAGTAATGGATATAATTTTGATGATGTTGGTGTGTATAACATTGAGGAGAAACGCTTATTGTCGATTCCGAGACATACTTTAAACATGATGAAGATGAGCGGCCAAGAATCAATCTGGATAGAAGCAACCATGAAGTTATAAGTCACTTGTTCTTAGTTTCTAACCACCTTATGAAGAATGTAGCATCAAATTCTCCTATACTTTAGACTCACCTGGTGAAGTCATGACCAAACAATTCATGAATCTATGATGTATTTACTAATGAGAAGTTAAAAGTCTTCAACAGATTTACTGTAACTTAAGAAGTTTTGTGTTTGTGTGCTTTTTATTTTTCATCTTTTTTTAGGTCCGGTGCTGACATGAAGTTTTACATGGGCACACCTGTGGTTACTTCAAGAATTATTGGTTAAATTAACAGATCAGTAATGCATGGAGAGAACACAGAGTATTAGAGGAATAACATGGAACTGCAGCGAGGTTCGCTGGAAAAGATTGAAATGCGATGAAGATGACTATGAGCAATTGAGCATAGCGAACTTGTGTCGTAGTAGTAGTTCTAAATAATCACTGGTGATTGTTTCCATCCTAACACTACCAAAATAACGAAGTATAAACCATTGGCCAAGCTAGGATAATGTAATCCAATCAAATATGATTGTTTTATTTTCATTCTGATTAACAATGTGTTCATTCAAAAACATAGAAGACATGACACAATGTTGTACATGAATGAATGCTAAACGTGCATTTTCAGAGTTCTGAGGTGTCAAGTTTGCTAGGCTGTTGAGCTTCTGAAACCATTTCGCACGTTGCAAGTTTGCAACTAATAATCATAAGTTGTTTGTTGGCTGCAGTGTGTCCTGGTCTAAATTGGTACTAGAATTTGTTTGTATATTCTGAGGATTGGTTTACTACATCCTAACTTTTTATTTATATTCTTTTAGTGAAAATTAAAAACTTTACGTGGTAAATTTTTAAAATTAAGAGAACAGTGACTGAAAACCTCAAGGGTAAAATTAATTTAATCCTTTTTTTTTTTATACTAACTTCATGTAATATTTGCTCAAAGCCACACGAGACTTTTGTTCAATTTTACGTGTCAGTCTCTATCTCTCACCCAATCATATATAAACACCTGTCATGACTCTCACTTTCTCCTCTGAAGAAGTTTGAACGATACGACCGTAGACCTACTCCTCTAGAACCCACCGCAGCCGATCACTTCTTCTAAAGGCTCATCTAGGGCTCTAGGCACTACAATCCTCACTGCCCATCATAAGTAACCTAGAGATCCTCCAATCCCCTCCCGCCACGTCTCCCTGGTCTTCGCATCGACATCGCGCGATCTATCACCGACTACCGAGTACCGACACGTGCCCCCTGATCCACGGTGATACAGCGCCAAGGCCAACCGACGCAGCCGGTCACTCTATTCCCGCTCGGTATAAAAACGGCGTCGTCCTGCTCCTCTCTTCCTCCTTTTTCTCTCTGCAAATTCTCGTGTCTCCAAATTACAGCTCAACTCTTTTATAGCTCTCTCTCTCTCCCGAGTTCTGAGGTCAGTCGCCGTCTTACATTTTATCTCATTCCCTCACTTTTTAAATTTTCATTTTCAATTTTATTGTTTCGCTAATTTAATTAAAATTAAAAAAATTAAAATCATCTGCTCCGATCGAACTGGATTTCTTTTGCGTAATTTCGGCCTTGAAAATCTGTCCGTACTTCTCGATCTTCTCGCTTTCTTGCTCAATTAAGACTCAATTTCACTGTGAATTGAATTATTTAAGTCATTTCTTTGAAAATTTGGGTTTGATTTCAGTGTTTTTGATTCTCAGTATAGCTTTAGCTGAAACTTAATTGGTTTGGTTTAATTGCTAATTGAGCTTAGAGGGTTTAAGTTTCGATCTCTAGCAATGTTGGGTCGGACCCGTATAGGGGTTGGGTTAGTGTTTTTGGAGTAGCTCAGCTAGAAATTAGGGTTTTTATTATTTTGGGGGTTCATTAGAAACTTTAAGATTTTGTTAGCTTGGGGATTTGTGTGAGTCTCGGATATTCGGGTAAACTTAGTTATTAGAATTTAGTGCAGTTTATGTTTTCGGATTTTATTGTTCGAGTGCTGATGCTGTTGTTTCTTGTTGTTTTTATCTTAGATCCCTAATGAATGGTGGTATTATTCATGTGCTGAGGTGGTGATATTAGGCATGTTCTTTTTCGCATTGGTTTGATTTCTTTTGTTAAATTGAGTGTGGGTTTGAGGGTATTGATTAGTGGGAAAAACTAGTCAGGGCTGGCTCTGGAGAGCTACTTAGACTCTGGCCACCAAAGGGCGGGGCCTCCTATGGTGCCTTCACGGGTGGCTGGAGGATTAACGCAATCTTCATCGAGTTCTGGGATTTTCTTCCAAGGGGATGGGCAGTCTCAGTCTGTAGTTAACTCTCACTTGAGCTCATCTTTCGGGAACTCTTCTAATTCAATTCCTGGAACTGGGCGTTCAAATTTGGGTCCGGTTTCTGGGGATATGAACAATGCAGTTTTAAGCAGTGTGGCGAATTCAGGTCCAAGTGTTGGGGCAAGTTCTTTGGTCACAGATGCAAACTCTGTACTTTCAGGAGGTCCCCATTTGCAGAGAAGTGCAAGCATCAATAACGAGTCCTACTTACGCTTACCAGCTTCCCCTATGTCATTCTCGTCGAACAATATTAGCATGTCAGGATCATCAATTATGGATGGCTCTTCTGTAGTGCAACAGAATTCTCAGCATGATCAGAATTCTCAACAACTTCAGCAGGGTCAGCAGCACCAGCACCCGCGTCAGCAAGGGGCATCTAGTGTTACATCCTTACCCACATCCCAAACCGGCCAAGTTCCCCTTCCCATGGGAGCACGTGTCCCTGGAACTTTCATTCAAGATCCAAATAATTTAGCCCATGTCCAGAAGAAACCGCGATTGGATATCAAGCAGGAAGAAATTATGCAGCAGCAGGTTTTACAGCAACTACTGCAAAGACAAGATTCCATGCAGTTCCAAGGACGGAATCCACAGATACAAGCCTTGATTCAACAGCAGAGACTACGGCAACAGCACCAGCAACAGCAACAAATTTTGCAGTCCATGCCTCAATTGCAGAGAGCACATATGCAGCAACAGCAGCAACAGCAACAGCAACAGCAACAGCAGTTGCAATTGAGACAGCAACTTCAACAGCAAGCTCTGCAGCCAGCAGCTTCCATTAAACGTCCATATGATGGTGGTGTTTGTGCTCGTAGGCTGATGCAGTATCTATATCATCAGCGGCAACGACCAGCTGTGAGTTCCCTGTCATCTATTTCATTTGGGAAAACGTTGCAGGTCAAAATTGTCATTTGAATTTATCTAATGATGTGTCGATTTATATTATTGACAGGACAATAGTATTGCATATTGGAGGAAGTTTGTGACAGAGTATTACTCTCCTCGTGCTAAAAAGAGATGGTGCCTGTCATTATATGACAATGTTGGGCATCATGCGCTTGGTGTTTTCCCTCAGGCTTCTATGGTCAGTTATATGCTCTTGATTAGTGCTTCTAGTATAATAGAATTGTTGTACCACAAAAATTGACTATTATGCTAGCATATACCCACCATAATTTTTTATCCAGTTGCATGCCATGTGTCTCATACTTTCAGTACATCTGCTTAGAAATGATTTCTGATTATGTTATGTGCCGACATGGTGGTCTCACATATGTATTGCTCTTGTTTGACTTTTTTTGCCAGGATGCATGGCAGTGTGATATTTGTGGATCTAAATCTGGAAGAGGCTTCGGTAAGCAAATGTTGTGAAGTCTTTGTGAATTCTGTTATTTGCATATCATGGTTTGGCAAATCTTATTGTGGGTTGGGTAGCTCACTCTGGTTCAAATTGCACTTATGTGTAGATACTCATGGAATTTTTCGTTTCACTTAGTGAAATCCTTTTCTATACACATGTGATCTTAAACTTGAGTTAGTTTCTTTCGCCTGTGTGGGGAATACATCTTGCCATCTTGGTAGAAAGGAACAATGCAAATCACAACGCAATTCAGAGTGAAGATTGTGATAAGATTGCAATTCAAAGGAGTTAATGTTGGACGAGATGGCTGAAAAACAGTTGTAGCCCTGAATAATCAAAAACATGGTTTAACATGGAACTGTGAATGTGTTGCTTTCTGGAACTAAAACTCTAGACAAAATCCTTAAATTTTAGATTTCGGTTAAAAATAAGTATCTTGTCAAGGTTTTTTAAAACCAGAGGATACAATGATAGTCGTGAGAAGTCTCTGGATGTAGCTCTTACTTAGGAATCTCATATAGCATCAACTTTTGTAATATTTGATGTATGCTTAAGTTATTAGATTGAAGCCCTAATTAGCTTCATGTGATGTCTACAGAGGCGACCTTTGAAGTACTCCCTAGACTTAATGAGATCAAATTTGGCAGTGGAGTCATCGATGAGCTTTTGTTTCTAGACTTGCCAAGGGAATGCAGATTTCCTTCTGGTGTAATGATGCTGGAATATGGAAAAGCAGTTCAAGAGAGTGTATACGAGCAACTTCGTGTTGTTCGTGAGGGTCAGCTTCGTATCGTGTTTACACAAGATTTAAAGGTTATAAACATTTAGTTTTGTTAGTGTTCTGATTCTAAAAAAAGAAAAGTTTCTGCTGCTAATATGTTGTGGTATGCTTTTCAGATATTGTCTTGGGAATTTTGTGCACGACGCCATGAAGAGCTTCTTCCTCGTAGACTTGTTGCTCCACAGGTACTACATTTCTGTTCCTTGTGAAGTTTTGGCTTTTATTGTGCAGGATGTGCTTAGAAGATGTTAGAAATGTTTGTGTTGTAATAAGTAATCTTAATTGGGGCTTCTCAGTTTGGTGTTTAAATAATATGTGGTGTTTAATTCATACATTATAAGAACTAAGCAATTGTAGGACCTAAAAGTAAATTATCAGAACACTTGAGATGGACTTAGCCCTCTTCTGAGAGTACATTAAACCACATTAATTTGGAAGGTAGTATCTAGTTCTTTGCTTCTTCCAATGAGCCGTCTTAAGTTATGTTTTGATGTAATTGTGATAGTTTACTTTGACAATTTCTGTGTGTTTTTGAAAGAAACAAATATTCCCCTTTATGGTATAATTTCAAGTGTACTATTAAGTGATGAAAACTGATTAATCAAGTAGATATAACTGTTAGCTAAGAAACAAGTAGATAAAGTTAAGTATAGACTCATGTGGTGAACTTAGAAGCCATGATATTTTCCAGGTCCATCAGTTGGTTCAGGTTGCGCAGAAGTGCCAGAGTACGATTGCTGAAAGTGGATCTGAAGGGGTTTCTCAGCAGGACCTACAAACAAATAGCAATTTGTGAGTCTTCTAGGCGATCAGTTAACTAGTTTGGTATTCAATTTTAATTCCTCGTAAAGTAGAAGGGCTGCACTGATGTTGTTTGTTTCTTTCAGGGTTTTGACAGCTGGGCGGCAGCTCGCAAAGAGTTTGGAGTTGCAGTCACTGAATGACTTGGGATTTTCTAAAAGATATGTGAGGTGTTTGCAGGTATATTTCATTACATTCAAGGACATGATTTTTTATTTAGACTTCAATCTTCAGTTTTCTCATGTATGTATATCTTTTTACTTGAATTTTATTTCAGTTGCTGACTTTCCAACTTTTAACAGATATCAGAGGTTGTGAACAGCATGAAGGATTTGATCGACTTCTGCCGGGAAAGCAAAGTTGGCCCAATTGGTATTGTCCTGTTTTTCCATTCCTCTTTCCATTTTGTAATTCCGTACTGCTTCTGGAATTGTTTGTAGTATGTTTTGCAATTAGTTGTATATCTGTATTCCAGCACCATCTTCTACGTATTCTTGAACAGACCATGACATGGTTTTGACCCTGATATATGTTCGGTACTGTTTATAGCTTTAATCGAGTCATTCCATGAGTTAATCATCTTCTGGTGAAATAGTTGGTTTTCATTTGGAGGTAATAGCCATGCTTGTGAGTATTATGTGTGTACTTAAGTTAATGAAGTTTGGATATGGTGCATCTGGAGTTGACTGGAATTACTCTGTTGTTGTCTTCATATCTTCCCTGTAGGAAGTAATATTCCTCTTGTTTCTTGCATTCAATATATGATGCGGTGAAGTTGGTGCTTGGCTATATGTTTTCTTTCTCATTTTCTTTCCCCCTTTTATTGTTGTGCTAAACTCTTCGTGAGCCCTGGTATGGTTGTTTCTTGCTTGTTGTTTGTTTCAGCTGTTGGTTCTAATTCTTTGTATTGATATGTTTGTTTTATCTTATGTTGAAATTTGCAGAGGGTTTGAAGGTTTATCCCCGACATGCGAGTGCAAACAAGCTCCAGATGCAAAAGATGCAGGAAATGGAGCAATTAGCAAGTGTTCAGGGGATGCCAACTGACAGGAACACTCTTAATAAGTTAATGGCGTTGCATCCGGGACTAAACAATCAAATGAATAACAACCAGCACATTGCCAGTCGAGGGGCTTTGAGTGGTTCAGCACAAGTAGCAGCACTAACCAATTACCAGAATTTACTCATGAGGCAGAACTCGATGAATTCAAATGCAAATTCTCTTCAACAGGAGGCATCTTCGTCTTTCAATAACTCCAACCAAAGTCCATCATCACCTTTTCAAGGTGCTACTGCTTTAATACCGGGGCCCATGCAGAGTTTACCCGGAAGTGGCTTTTCAAGTCCCCATTTATCCTCACGACAGCCACATCAGACACCACAGCTGCAGCAGCGGTCACTCAGTTCTAACAGCTTGCTACAACAAACCAATTTGCCGAATTCCCAAGGCAACCAGGCCTTGCAGCAACATATGATCCAACAACTGCTGCAGGAGATGTCTAATAACAGTGGGGGACAGCAATCTCTTCCCGGACCAAATTCTAATGGGAGTTTGACAAGGAACGGGATGAGTTTTGGAGGCAATAATTCCGCGGCCGCTAATGCTACTCCAACTGTGTCTGGAAGTCATGGCCCTGCTCCAAGCAGGAGTAACAGTTTCAAAGCTGCTGCAAACAGCGACTCTTCAGCAGGTGGTGGTAGCAATGCATTCAATCAGAGAGCACAAGATTTACCCTCCAACCTTCATTTGCAAGATGATATGGTTCAAGACATTGCCCGTGAATTCACAGAAAACGGCTTTTTTAACAATGATCTTGATGATAGTATGGGATACGGCTGGAAGGCATGACTAACATAATTCGGCCTGATTATTGGCTCCAATTTGGTAAGTGGCAGCATATATCTTTGTACAGCACATTTTTAAAATAACTGTTTCCCCCCTCTCCTCCCCTTCTTTTCTTGGTTTCTTTCACTTTGGCTTAATATGGAATTTGTCATGACATCGTACACCTGTACTTCGGTAGTTCAGTTGAGTAGGACTTTAGCAATCATCTTTTTTTCGTTTCATTGTTCGGAGGTTTTCTATCTCCATGTCTTGCAAGTGTAATCTATTCTATAAAAGAACTCCGAGAACTTCCCTAGTTTCTGAGTAATATTATATCTACATGTTTTCACTCGTGTGTTCTTCATAGTTATGTTGTGTACTCAAGATTGGATTATTGTAGTCCCACCCTTTGTTTCATCTGTTCTCTAAATGAGTTGGGGTTGAGGGGATATGACTGATTCCCTTCGTGTTTTAGGGAAAGACTGCATCAATAACAGGGACCTTAACATACTCAAATGAATAGAATGCAGAAGAACATTGATATCTATAGCTTGTTTCAAATGTACATTACAGAGGGATTCTAGACATCATATGCTGCTTGGTTTTGGTTAGAGAATATAGTTGCTTGTATTTCCTAAAGTTATAGACTACATTTCATTAGCTTCTCCCTTAACTTGGTTGGGCATATCAACACAGAGTCTAAGCAGAGGCCACCCTTGGTGTGTGTACAATCAATTTGGATCATAGAAAATTTGATCTTCATAGGCTTCGGACTGTGGCTGACGAAATCACCAACATGGTAATGAACCCAGCTGCATCGTTCATGCAAATAATACTCTGATAAACCTCGTTGGCCGTCAGACGTTGATAAGTGAAATCGGACGGGCTTGTTGTCCCAGCCGTGTACTAGATCAGTGCTGCATACTCGTCGACCAAATCTCCCTGAACAAGTCTTGCCGAGTTGAAGCCGGAAGTAAAGGCTATAGCTTCCCGGTGGGAACTCGAACTCTAGCTCCCCTAGTGCTTCAAGCCACCAGATTTGTTTAAGATATGCAACTCTGTTAAACCTATACATCAGAAACAAAAACCCATATTAGTCATCCAATAATATAGATCATATATATGATGACGGTTTGGAAAGGAAGTGAGATCTTTTGGTTTGAAAACTTATAAGTTTGTTTGTTAATATTAAACCAATGTATAGATAGTTGATTGACATTTCTTGCAAGTTTCTTTTTCTATTGGTTTTCTGTTAATACATAACTTGGTACTTCGACGGTATTGGAAAACAGCTTTCGTGAAACCAAGACCATCTCTTCAAGCTTTTGTATCGATTATGGTTTTTTGATCTAAAGGGAGGTTCAAAACGCAACAAATGATTACATGAGGATGAGGATGAGGATGAGGATGATGCCAACCACGTACATACGTTTATGTAAAGAAATGAAATTCTCTCCTTTTGTTTTTGGTGAGATAAATGAAAATTCTCTCTAGCACAAGGCAAGTTGTCATTTAACAAATGGAATCAAATCTTTTTAGGTTAGACTCTGAATGCAATGGAATCTTGAATAAGGAGCCCACCTGGGAAAGGCTTAATCTCTAGCAGCTAATGCTCACACTCTTTCTCATACTAGAAGCTTAGAGGGTTTTAAATAGAATAAACACAATTGTGGAAGTGATCAATTTCAAAAATGAGAATAAGTCTAACAAAGAGTACGTATCAAAACCAATTTGCAGGAATTCTTGGCAGGTTCTAAATGAGAACTCTAATAGTTTGGGAAATTATAGAAGCTTGTGGGTTAGTCTAACCGGTGAGATCACTGGAAATAAGCTAGAATTATAATAAGAGCACGTTTACTAAACCGTAATGGGATTGAGGTTATAAGTCAGATCCTCTACATGTGACTATTCTTGAGGCTTAGCACACATGATCGATGAGCTATCCACCACAAGCATACATGTAGAGGTTTGAAAATCTGATATATAGTAATTGAAATCTTCGCTATGCAACTATGCAAGTAAGTACCTCGATTCCTCAGTTGGAATATTACTCCAATATCTTCGATCATCTATTCCAGTTATCCGTAATGCTTTTGATGAAATGGACACACAAACCTGTGGATGAGATCCACAACTCTTGTCCAACCAAATTTCCTGTTAGTTTTGCCAAACCATAATCACCATTAACTTATCACCAAGCTAGATCTGTTAGCCGTTAATGGCTCTAAGCAGTACTACTACTTTCAAAAAAAGAGCATAAACGATTAACTAGCTAATTAAGAAATATAGATAGTACGTTGTACTGTACCTTGGTGCCATTGTCAAACAGATTTGGCCGACATAATCTTGAGTATAAATCCTTCTTCGGAGTACGGTTACTATTGTGTTCATCAAGGGCTAATGATTTTTCAAGAAGGCACTTGTAGTTTGAAGGGAGCTTTGATTGCCATACAAAATCAGCAGAGGAAGCAGACCGGAACACCCTATTCACTTGCGCTAGTTTACAGATCTCCGGCGGATCCAAATACGCAAGAATGTAAGAGATACAACTTTCCGGTAGGTCTCCGAGACCCGTCTTAGCTTGATCTGGAGGATGATCCGGCGAACCTGATCTGCTGGCACTGATTGAAGACATAGAGTAACCAGCCCCCATGAACGAAAAATTGAGCAAAAACTAAGAAGAAGAAGAAGAATCAGTTCTAGGTTAAGAGATATGATATATATGTGGAGTACTTAGAAAGGTAGAGAAGGAGGTGATGGAGCAGACGAAGAAGAAGAGGATGAGGAGGAATCACCATTTTCTTCATGAATAAGGAGGGAAGGTCATTGCCGTTGGTATTAGGCAGCCTTGTAGTTGTGGGTTTTCTAGAGAGAGAGAGAGGGATAAATAGTATAGCTTTTTAATTAACTAATTAGAAAGGAACGTGCATATGACAAA
>NC_020497.1:22757814-22759652 GCF_000184155.1 Fragaria vesca subsp. vesca | reverse complement strand
ATATATATATATATATATATATATATATATATATATATAATATACTCCATTACACTTAATAAGTGGAGCATCAGTTCCAGACAGATCGATCACCCGATAGGATAAAATTCGGTTCTTCATTCTAACACTAGCACATTGCATATTTCTAATATATACATAGAAATCACTTGTTATGAAATCTTAATACCTATATTGTCATTGGTCGTTTTATATAGTAATCTGCAGGTTATGAAATTAACTCATGCACATTGAGCTGATCAAAATTAGTGGGACAATCTGGATATAATGGAATAATTGGGGATTCTAGCTTAAATGGCAAAGTGGTTAAGGTGATTAGGGTGGTATTATATATTTCAAACCACGACCACTCTACCTAATTAGATTCAGTTGGCATGAAGCTAGCTGCAGCAAAAGCTGTTAAAAAATTAGTACGTTATTACTTGGTTAATTAACTAGGATTAGTTGCACATGTCCCCGAAAGCTCATGTTTTTTATCTTCCTTACTTTTTCCTCGTGTCCAAAAGTGGGTTTCACGTACTAAACACAAAGAACTGGATTGGTTTATATATATTCTTATTCGAGTAATTATTCATCCTATAAATTAATTAAGTCGTATAATTCATGAGGCAATATGAGGGCGACGTCGATCTTCTTTCATGAGAGAAGATCCGGGTTGGTGTGAATATGATCTCTAAGACTAATTAGGCGTGGCTAACATGGGGTATAGATTATTATATATGATCTCCGACCTTGATTGTGCACAGAATTAATTAATCTATATATGTGTGTGTTGGGATTGATTCTTCTCTATATGCTCGGTCGATCGATCGATCTATTACATTGGCAATGTATATGATTTTATGTCTTTCAAATTGAGAAACATGCAAACCCCTTCCAGGCTTTGAATCATTACTACATGATCGATATGACAATTGCTATCGATCATCCGTATATAAATGTAGGTAAGAAACGGATCTAAACTCATGCTATCAAAGAAAGAGAGATCTATCATCTATGGTCATATGAAACCATGAATCCTGCGATTGCGTACGTAGGAAACAAACATGTAGTTGACCACATGATGATAAATTAGTTTAAGGCATGTATGTAACACATGGAACATTTATAAATTTTGTTTCCTAGAGTAGAGATGGGGGACTGGATGTTTTGTCTCTCTCTCATGCCCTATTTCCACTACTAATCATGTTCAATTTGAGGATCAATTTGAGATTTTTAGGGATATGAAGTAGTGCAAAAGCAAAACTAGTTAAACTATACAGGTTAAAAGTGATATCAATAGGCATAGCTTCCACGACGAACATTTACAGATTTACTTCATGCGTCTATATGTTTTGTCTTCCGGTGAGTATACAAAGCAAGAGCGACCTATATCAAAAGGCAAAGAAGATTTCAGAACCTCAGATTCTCAGATTATACACAAGCTAGCTAGTAGCTAGTAACGATCGAGAAACAACATGATGTTGCGATCGATTTGATATATAACTAGAATACGTAGCAAGTGTTAAGAATATAGGAATATGTTAGACGCTAGGGTATCTCTGTCATAAGCTTAGTTCACCTTTATATATAAATATATATATATATACACACACACAATGTTGATCAGGTGCGGACGTCCGCATCAAAGTTTTGTTGTGGATTTTCATTTTTGCACCACTTCCCGATCGAATTTCCTCAAACTTCCTTGTAGAAATATCTAGATCATCTTGTGTAGATCATCTCTACAAAATTTCAGCCAATTTGGTGATCGTTAAGGCCCTCAAAATCGAAAAACAAATCGACGGCCTGTATTTTGTCCGGTTCAGGTATATAACAGA